>NW_027210625.1:80000-210000 GCF_029030835.1 Brachyistius frenatus
GAAAATTGCTTCGGTCTACAGTTGGTTAATGTCACAGACACGTTGTGGAAGCTGTCACGCAATGGGAGAGAAGCTAAGAAAAAAAATCTGAACCCAACATTCTTCTATAAATCCCGCAAATTATAGTATCTTATTGATGTCTTCTACATAATCTTCTATTTTACTTGCGTTTAATGACAATAAACATCACTCTGTTTGGTTTGATGCTCCACTTCAGAGCCAATTTGGGCTCTACTGTCTTCCAGGTTCACAATTCCAGACTGATGCTCGCAATGAGTTGACAGGATCTGCCCTGACATATTAAAGTAACTTTATGCTGCCTACAATTGGAGGACATTGTGTTTTTGTTTTTTTTTGCATCACACCACAACGTTATTGCCAATGCGTTTGCGGTATCTACATTTGTTGCCCTACAGTGACCGCAGAAAGTGCGCTTCGGTATGTCTTCCCTGCTGTACAGAAGAAATGTGTTGGGCAGTAAAGTTTTCTGGGGGCAGAGAATGGGAGAACCGATGGCACCCTTGGCTGCGGTTTTGCCCGAGTTGATGCACATACACTCACACACAAATATGCACCAGTGCACACACAAACACTCTCACCAGGCTCCAAATCGACTTAACGCCTCCCGCTAATTACCTTTACATTTTTACACTTCTGCTTACTCAAGCTCTGTTTTAGGCAACAGCGGGTAATTGATTTCTGGGAGGATATGTATGTGTGTGTGTGTGTGTGTGTGTGTGTGTGTCAGCTAATAGTCGGGGGGTGTTGGCTGCACGCTTTGTTGCCTGAATCCTATCGAAATGCGTTGCGTTTGAGGTGCACACGCCAAGCAGGCGCTCAGTTCCAACACAACGGACATGGGGTTGGTTCGGATTAGCGCTGTTGTCCTCCCTCGTCGGATTCATCGCGGCGGTGAGTCAGGAGGAACGTTTTGACTGCAGGACAAACGGGAGCGAATGAGCCCCGAATTGTCAACAGTATTGTGGCAGTGGAGAAGTGCGGCAGGCGAACATCAACTCTATTACTGCTTGAAACTTGACTTTAAGCCACATCCAATAACGCAAACAATACTCGGAGTGTCCCGAGCGATCTGTGTTTTATCGGAAACTGGATACGTCGTTAATGTTGTAGCTTTGCCAAAACAATGTCAGACTCTGCACTTTTCTTTGGACCCTGTCACCATCTGACCGGTGACGACGTGTTCAGCCACATGCTGTCACTCAACCACTGGCTGTCGAGGTGGTGTCCGGCAAACAAAGTCGGAAAAATTTCGGAAGATAACTTGGTCTGATTAGGAGAGACGGCATCCATCCTGTTTTGGATGGTGCATCTCTTATTACTAGAAACATGGCTTAGTTTATCAGAATCCCTAAAACATGGCAATCCAGAGTTGAGACCAGGAGGCAGAGTTAAAGTCTTACACACTTCTCTGCACTTGCTTTATAGCTGTCAGCCCCCTAAACTCCGAAAGCCCCATAAAAACCAACCACCTCGATTAAATAAATCAAAAATCCACACAAGACTTTTCTATAAAAAGCTAAATAAAATGAAAACCACAACAAGAAAACAAGACAATTAGACATCGAAAGAATTAGAGCTCTCTTGTCTGAAGGTAATTGATTTGTTTTGTCACCCAGGAACCTGCAGCAGGTAGAATTTGAGTGTCTAAATGAATCAACTCCTCCCAGTCATTATTAATCGTCACATTCATCAAAGCACAAGTCGAGGAAGGAGAGTTTCAGCAATCTTCCACTCAAGCTTATCAATCAACTCGAGAACTAAACTTAGTTATAACCCATTTGAAAGCTTTATGTGGCTGACTTTAACACTCCTGTTAAAGTGACACTGAGAGCCTAAGCACTGCATTTAATTCATCATTAGACTGTTAGCTCTAAACCCAATCACTGTTTAAGTTACACCCTCAATGTTGTTCTGAGTCCAAAATGGAAAAAGCTATATCAATGTATTAGTGTCAGTTGGTTTGTTACGCAAGAACCATCTGAACAAGTCGCCCTTGGAAACGGTTTGGAAAAGGCCAGACACTTAAAAAAAATAGTCAGCAGGTGATTGGATGAACCGTTTGTCTATCAGCTCTTTCACTGGCTATCGCCACCTGATAGGATCATTATTGGTTTTGAACAAACAGTCCGAATCACTACTGGTTTGGGCACAAACGCCAAACTTTAAGCCTGACCAGATGAATTGTATGATCTCGTAGTTCTGCAGTCTAACTTGATATCCAGAATCCGGCCGCTTTGCAATAAAACAAAAGTGTTTTGTGAATAATTATGTTAGAAAACGATCGAGCTTGGAGAGCTTCTCCTCCTCGTCTTAAATGAATAACTTGCTGAATTAAATCTACAATCCTGAGAAACAGAAAATCAAATTACTCTAAAATCAATTTTAAAATCAACACCTCTCTCCTTTCGTTGAAACTGACATTTTCTGACAATGTAAATGCACCTTGTGATAGCAGCACATGGTACACTTAGCTGTGAGCATCCATTTTTCTAGAAGTAACAAATGTTGGTATCTGAAAAAGCTGCTCTGAAACTATTGGTGCTATGTCCCTGATTTTTATTCTATCCTTTTGCTTTGGACATTTAATTTGCTGCTATTTTTTTGTTAGGGGGAGAATGCCATTAATTTGTCTCCGAAGGGAACAGACACTTGGAAGCCTTAATAACAACGTTTTGTGCAACACATTCTCTTTTCCCTTCTGTTCTGTCATCTTCTGAGAGCTTTCGCAGAGACGAATATTGGAAAAGATTCAGCTGCAGTTTAATTACATGTTCTCCTGCATTTCAACCGAGATTACCAGGCACAGAAGTAACAATTTCATTGTTGATCATAAAGGTGCATATGAGGCTGAAATGCTGCAACCGATTTGTTTTTCCTTTTCAGTAAGAGCACCCACAAGGCGGTCTGATTGCTGTTTGAAGTCTGGAAGTAAACTCTGTTTATTAAATCTTGCCCCTAATTTAAGGTTGAGCTTAAATCAATGGCACTTTTGATTAAAAGTTGTTTTTTTCTCAAATGAGCACATAATTGCAGTCAAGTTTGGTCGAGCGCTTCACTGGGACGAAGACGACAGACGCAGTTCACAGTCAGTGGTACAAATAATGTACATTAAATCCACCCCTTTTAATTCGGCAACTACAGGCAAAATTGGTCATTTGAAAAGTCTTCGATTTTACTCATCCTGTGACGGACACGTGGAATGAGTGGGGAGCACATTTAAGTTAAAAAAAAAAAACAAATGAAAAGAAATGTCACACATGTTAGTGCTTCAGTCAGTTACAATATGAGGCTATACCGTTAGCATGATGTTCACTCTGAACTGCTGGATGATACACGTTTGGAATTTGAGCCAGTTTGACACAGCATTATGAGGTGAAAATGTTCAGTTTTACTTCAACCTAATCAGAAGCATCATTTACTCCCATGTGGCTAAACTTATCCCTCACTGGGGGCAAGTGGCACTGGCTCAACTTACCATCTTCTCTACGTTTTTACTCGTCTTACCTTCCTTCGGCCTTTTCTGATAGATTAGTCGGTTGCACAAAAGTTTGACTTTGATTTTAAACTAACAGAACATAAAACAACAGCGCACTTGATCATATGTCACCCCTTCATACTACAGACATCTTATTTGCTCCCCGGTGACAGCCGTCGAGGAAATGAGAGCGTGTCTGATTGTGTAACTCCGCTCTTTGTAGCACATGATGGGGACACTAAATTGTCAGGTTGCGAGAAAGCTGGGGCCTTTTTCGGCCTCGTCCTGATAACAATGAATCATTATTTACCCGTCAAAGTGTACAACACTGCATTTGAGATAAATTTAGCCTTTCAAAAAAAAAAAAAAAAAATCTTTAGACAGACAGTCTTGGCTCTTCAAGTGCTGCTATGCATTCAAAGTCCTAGATTTTTTTTTTTTACATTTCTATTTCAGAGGCAATGTCAGGTCACGGCGCTCCTGACACTCTGCGGAGTTAACGCGCAGTGGAGCTTCAAAGACGTGTCTTTCACGAGTCGGAGGATGTAAGTCACAATGGTGTCTGTGCCGTCTGGTGTCAAGGAGGTGATGTATTATGCAGCAGCGGCGTAGTGGGTCATGTTGTGTAAAGAGCCGGTATGTTGCACTGACAGAATGTGTGGCACAACCTTGAGGAGGTTTGAAGATAGAACTTGCTGCTTAAATCCTTTGTCCCAAATCTATTCGAGCTGGAGCGGGTGACCGACAGAGAGGTCATATTTCCCATATGTCTTGTACCGCTGAACAACCTAATAGCTACAACGGAAACTTGATCTAAAATGATGAATGGATATGGATGTACCAATCAGATATTGAAAGAAAGGGGTTTCAGTTAATAACGACACATGCTGAACTCACGTTAAACAAGAAAATATCATTTAAAAAAAAAAAGGAACAAATTTACTTGTGAATTTTGTGAAAAAACAAATATTACTTGATATTATGAACGCAAATCGCCAAACAGCCAGGATGTAGCTAGATAAAGGCGTTTCTGGGTAATCTCGAACACTGAACAAATCAAACATCGAGGCAGTTTTCACGAGCGAGTAAGTACTGAAGACGACATGCTCAACGAGAAGACTTACAGCAAAGCAGCAAAGGTTTGAACCAAAACGCAACAGTCTAATGCATTGCACTGATGTACGGCAATCAAAAAACAAAGTACCCTCTTAGCAGTGACGACCGGGAGTTGATTCGAGAAACTTACAAATCCTCTATAACTCCAATTCCTGTGTGTTTTTGTACCAAGACAAACATGAAAGTCCACCGGCAGCTTGTCCAGAAAAAGCATAACAGCCAAGCCCTCTAACCAGTCATCATCGTGTCATTCCTTCCTTCTGATCAGTGTGCTGGTGGTCCTTGTGAAAATAAGTCCATGATTCAGAAGATATTTGGCCTCAGAGGGAGGTATGCTTGGGGGCATGACTTGCTTGACTGACACGCCTGGTCTGTAGTGATTGACAGCCCTTTAGACAGCTTGTCATTCAGTTGGCTCTTTCAACAATGAACTCGAGTCACATGCAGGTTGTTTTGATTCAGTTGTGAGAGAATGACTTTTACTTTGTCGTCATTTGTCAGTGGAGTATGAACAACTTTTTCGACAGACAGTTAAGCGGTTTGTTAGCTTGTTTTGCTCAGTTCTTGGTTCACCGTAATAATAATAATAATGTTGTACAATTAAGACCCATATTTTTTATGGTTAAATAAATGTTTATTTTCACCGTGGTTTCCAATTTGTACGCACTTTAAATGCATGGCATATAACGTTAAGTAAAGATGTATACAATGCACACCAATGGAAAAAACAGGTGACGCTTGCTAAAACCATCCTAATATACAGTCAATGCCACATCTCCACCACACTGTCACCACTGTGCAGACTTTTGTACAGCGAGAGGAAGTGGTGAAACGTCATCCATCTTTATACACGGTCGATGGCCCTGATTGGAGCACGCCAATTTGGTCCAATCGACTGTCATGTGTCTCCCCGCTATTAGTGGTTCCAAAAATCACAACTTCACTTTTCCTTCAGAAATTTCCAGAGATTTGAAATATGTTCTTCCAGCACGGCATGGCAGGTCATGACGCTGGATAAGGGCCACCGAGCATGGCTGGTTAGAGGTTTTCGGGCAACACGACTACTGTGCGGAGGGATTACAACAGTCAGACACGATGCAGCAGCAAAGCCGAGGCTTGAAGGATGCACCCTGGGCTTCGGTCTTTGATCAACATTTCCCGCCTCCACAGAGAGATGTTTTTCAAATTCAGTTTGAAAGTACTGGGGTTAATGCTTCTACCTCATGTGGCAGGACAAGCTTTAGTCAGCGATGCCATCAGTCTGAGGGGACAAACAGCAAAAGAGGCTTCCCAAGTTTGACAAGCCGAGAGATCGCACAGAATCTCTCCACATCCGTTAGTACCTGGACCTGGTGCGAGATTTAGGTCAGGAACGTGGGATGACCACTGCAAAGGCCTGACTGAACAGTCACAGAATCATATATATGTGGATTTGGAGCTTATGCTTGTCCTGATCCTGTTTAGCCACCTGTCAGAAACAACACAATTTCTGGTCTTAAAGTTTTAGGTACTCGGATTCTAGGTATCCTCAAAACAAACTCTAGTGTTTGTGGCAAGGGATCTCTTTCGAGGTGACTTTGTTGAACAAGCAAAACATTGCTTGTTGGAGCCGGCATTAAGCTGTGCAGTTTGGGACTTGATGACACTAAATTACAACCGACTAATGCACGATGTGCAAATGCGAGACAGCCATAAGCGTTTGCTTTAATGTGCATCAAAAAAAATCATAGAAATCTTTTGGCAGTCAGGTGCATCACATGATTATAAATCTAAGGTCTGCGGCTATTTTTCTATCCATTCCATCCCCCTATAACACACGGCCAAGCAGTTTGACCCATTTTAAACCCTATAAAGTATTTATAACTCAGTGCAACAAGAAGTCACGGACGACCAGTTACAAGCTGTGAAAGACTCTGAAGAACCTTTGGAGAATAAGAAAAAGTTTTATGTCATCGAGATGAACTTGGAGAGGAAAAAAAGATCTTGAACTCAGCTACATTCACTGCAAAGCTGAATTTGTTTTTCAATATTTGATGAGTAAGATCAAACATATACTGATGTCCTCAAACTTCGTTTTGCTTCACATTTTTGCCAAAGGTTCCAGCGGGTACAGATGACCTGGCATCTGACGTCAGCAGATAGCCAGGCTAGGCTCAGACAACCTTAAGCATGTCACATTCGGCTGGAGTGGACGGGCGTGTCTATTTCACGCTCTGCCCTGATACTGGATTGCTCAATCAGTGATGAAACGGTGAACCTAAAGCAGTCTCTCTGCAAAACTCAATCTCTAATCAAACACTGTCTCTCTCTATAAGAGATCAGTGTTTGGGACCATCTCTGACCATTTCCCTACTGCCTCTACAAACATCACTTATGTGAACACCCCCATACCCAGAAAATAAAACAACATATAATTATATAGTTGTTGTTTTTTCCTATTCTATCAGAGTTTGTAGCCTGCATATCTCTCTAACAGCTGACTGCTTGTCCTCTTTTTCTTTCAATTCACTTGCACCACTTTCTCTTCTCACAGTCCATTGGGCACTACTTGTACAGTGTTAATTACAGTAGCTGTGGGTTAACAGCTTTATGTGGTGGGAGTACAGGATATCAGCCAAACTATAAAGCGGTTAACCAACGGTTAAACAAAGTCATGTAAAAGTAAGTTTAGGCCCACTTAAAGGCTCCTAACTAACAACTTACTTTGTGGCCTTTTCCCTCGACAGGTTACCCTTCTTTAATTAAGATGTCCTGTGTCTTTCCACTGAACTCGGATTCACTCTGTGGCCCATTAGAGCGGCTCCGGCTCACACTCTGCACCTCTTAACTTCAGCACAATGGGAGGAGGGGTGAGGGGGGGGTTGTATTAAGTCCAGTGTAGTGGGTGTAGTGGGTTGCGGGTTGGTAGTCCCTTCTGTGTTAACAGCATACAATGGAGGTGACATGGGCAACGTTTCAACAGACAAACAAAACAAGCAATCCTAGACTTTGGAGAGAGAGAGAGAGAGAGAGAGAGAGAGAGAGCTGAGAGGGGAAGCTGTGTTTTAGAGCCGGAGCATTAACAAGTGTAAAGTCTGCGTCAACCCTGAGGGAGGACTGCAGACATGCTACTTCACAGAGGTGTTTACTGCAGCCCTCATTACAGCGAGAAAAGGGTGGATAAAGGGGTCACTTTGTTTAATAGGCTGCATACTCTGTGACTACTCTGTTATTAAAGAGAAAGTGAGGTGAACAATGCAGGGCTTTTATTTTACAGATGAGGATTTAATCAGTGTTTTTAAAAGGACAAACAAAACCTGTTTTAAACTCATTTATATGTTTTGCTGGAAAGGCGCTGCTGTCTTCCCATACAACAGCAAGGATAAATCAGAACTTTATTAACAATACCTACTCTGTTGTTTAAATCTTCTTCCATCTTTCAGCACGGTTAACCTCATGAAACCTGGATTATAGTGCAGTCAAAGGCTTCCTGACAGCACATATAATACAGCCCCTAAATAGTAGAACAGATTATATTCTCTTGGAAATACCATGATAAAAGTCCTGCCCTCATTTTAATATGATGATGATCAGAGTTGGGAAGGTTTCTTTTGAAATGTAATAGGTAACAGATTACTAGTTACAAATGCAATAAGTAATGTAACTACTTTAATCACTTCATCAAAGTAATGTAGCTTTTTCAATTTGATCTCTTTTCTAACAAATGTTTTAAACTGGTACATGAGGCCGAAATGTCCTAAAAACTAAATGAAAACTAGGCCGTTCAAACTTCACAACAAAACTCAACTCTGATTACTGTCAAACTTTAATTAAAAGTTTTTCAATGGAAATTCAATTAAGATTGAAATGTTTTGATTTTAAAGCTCAACAAGCCAAATAAATCACAAGTATGAAGATCACAGCCGACTGCATGGAAGGAAAAACGTTCTCCTGACCTCAAATCAGGTCGACATTCAGGTCGACTCCATGCTGAGTGGTGCCAGAACCATCAACAGGGCTGACTGCTGGTTACAGGTTTTTAAAAAAATATATCTCCTCATCTTATCCAACGACTGGCCGGCCACCATTGGTGTGGTTGCCTAGAGCAATGCGCAATGATTTGATTGGCAGAGAAGAGGCGGTACAAATTCAGACAACAGAACCGATCAAAAACAAAGCTCAAAATCTTAGCTCATAATGCCAAATGAATGGAGCCTGTCTAGACATAAACAGAAGACGAAGATGCAAAGCAACAGAATGACTGTAAGCTTTTCATCAGGAAGAACATATTCAGATGGAAATCTGTTTTAATCCCCAACAATGTAAATACTGTATTTAAAACAAATATAGTCCTTAGAATTCAATTTATTTTGTAATTGAATTACTTCCCTCTGTTACATGTAGCTAGTTACTCCCCCTGATCACTGCAGTTTATTGCAGGAAACACCATCAAGAGAGACAAAAAGACACTCCGCGTATTCTCCATGATCTTAACTGAATCACACAAATCTCGGATTCTCTTCGGATTCTCCGGTATTTCCAATGACAGCGAGAACCTGGTGGGAGTGGTTGCGTGGGCGGGGAGTGTTACACACAGACAGACTTGTATTTGGGATCTTCCTACTGTAGTGCTACCACAGTCTTGCACTTCGGGCCAGACCTTGACAGTGACTGTTGCTCGGAGGGCAGACGGTGTCTCTTGTACGAACCCTCAGCTGGCTTTTCCAAACCAGGTTTGACCGGGTGACATTTTAAGCCAAAATCAGCTTCTTGAAATGGTGCTGCAGCTCTACCTGAAGCGGGAAGAAACTGCTGGAGAAGGATGGCAAAAAACAAAAAAAAAAAAAGAAAGAAAGAAAAAAAGGCAGGGATTTAACCAGATCACAGGGTCAAGTGGTTCATTTGGGTTTTGGAGGAGCATGAAACATCATCATGCTTTTGTATCTGCAACAACAAGCACCATTTGGATTATAATATCAGCCCATTGTCATTGTAATTCCAACCATCTGCGGTTTCCATGGTGAAAACTGTGAGAAGCAGAGCCCACACACAGGGACTTGTCAGCAGTCATGAATATTTTTCATTGAACTCTGCCTGTAAAACAGATTCAAACATTCAGACAAAACATGCAGCATCCAGTAGGCATTTCCATACAATGAGCTAACGTAAAGAGACACTTTTATTGTTGCTGATGTGAATTTATATCGCAGTTTCATCTTTATGCCTGTCAAAATATTTCAAATTTGAATGCTGTAAAAAAACAAAATCCCCAAAAAGTGTCTTCAACCACTGTTTCCTTTTTAAATCCCAAAAGGTCTGTTCTAATGTGACACCGCTGTCACGGCGAATGCCCGGACCGAAAAGAAAGCGCGCGGCGATGCGATTCGGCTGCGCGCGGCAAGAATTTGCAGCGGGCCGGAAAATCCGATCAAGTCGCGCAAAGGGGTCGACCCCTTTTCGCCGCGAATGAGATCCGTGTTCACTCTAATTACTTTTTACGAGCAGCCGTAATCGGGCACAACTCGTCTCGCTCTCTGCGGTGCCGCAGAGACAACTGTTAACACTCGGATGCTGTTAGATCACGCGTGATGCGATGCAGGGGTAATCCGCACACATTATACTGCATGGATGTCATTCGATAAGATAGCGTCCTACCATGTGAATTTACATCAAAAGTATGGAAGCAAGTGCAAACACTAGGATCCTAATGGATTACTTTATTTGTTGTGAACATAATTTGGTTAATGAGCAATGAAATTGATGACAATAAATTCGGTCTTACAATCAGCGGGTCTGTTACCATGACGGTAACGATAGACTGATCCTTAGTAAATAAAAATATGTATATTTACAGGCAGACATTAAGAAGGCAGGGATGTCTGCTCCCTCTGTCTGCAAGCGGTGTTCTGCAGCATAAGTAAATGCATTTAATTGCTGCTGGTTATTCTGCGCTTTTATAACAAGAGTGGAATTTAATAGTGAATTAAAGCAGGCTGAGATCACCACAGCAGGTGTATTTCAAGACTGAACACTCCAGCTTTCTGCCCACTGCTTTCAGTCATTTCATCCACACACAAAGAGAAACAACTGAATTCGAGAAAAAAAAAAAAAGGACAAAATGGTGCTGTTATGAAAACAAATGTTCACTGAAATGAACATCCCTGCCTGAATTAGCACTGCCCTGAAACCCCACAGACCCCTGGAGGTTTCCATTGTTTCGCATACTCGTTGCACAAAAGAAACTCCTGACTAAGCACAATGCATTAGGAGGCCTTTGCATGCAAAGATGCATGTAGCTGCATTCTTTTTTTTTTTTTTTGTAACTCAAATTGCTTACGTTGCTTTTGCATATTTGGCACGAGGTCGCGATTAACTGCACGCAGCCGGAGGTAAAGGTTGTGATGGACACGCGGCTGTCCTGCGCAGTCTGAACTGTACAGATACAGCGCCGCCTCCGGGCATCGCTCACGCTGCCCTCCGCCTGCAGAGTGACTGGAGAGTCATCGAGCTCACAGAAAACTTGACATTATGTCTGAGAGCATGACAGCGACTGATAATAAGCCTGTCTGTACTTGTATCCTTCATGAGAAAGGACTCGACCTGCATTTATCACATCATATATTCTGTACCACCGATTTATAATTGGGAAGGTTGCAATTACTAGATCGCCTTATTCCCAGTAATGAGCCGCTATTAAAACCTGTTTTCAAGAAGAAATGAGCCAAACCTTTACCTTACTTTTAAGCATCGCCACTTACCTTTGTTGCCATGGCTGCAAAGTAGTCCAGACATGGACAATGGTTGCAGTTTTATGAAATCATTTTGGTTTTGGACAAGGAGAAGGAGGTACATTTACGGGGAATGAAGCTTCAAATAAGGTAAAAATCTAAACATGCCAGTAGCAGCTGATCGTGCGACGTTTGCTTCCAGCACTTTGATGTAAATGGCACCCTGGAAAGCCTCCAATAATTCACAGAGACAAGTGCAAAGTGAAGACAGCCCCGGGGAGAAAACAGGGGATTACTAGTTAATTCAGCTTTGTGTGAGTTAAATTGGTTGGAAGAGAGTGGTTTTGTGTGTGCGACTGCGTGCCGCTATAGTTTGAGCATGCCTGTGCATACGTGCAGAAAAAAAAATTCTCGCCGCGTTAAAGTTTAAGGCCGAGCGAGGTCAAAAGTTGTGACATGTTCACTTGTGAGCTGCTAAAAGCTCTCTCCTTTCCAGACAATCACGCTTTGTTGCGAATGAAAGTCGATTTTTGACACCGTAGTTGCCGCTAGTAGGACTATATGAGAACTGTAAACTACTAAACTGCAGCAGCAAATGTTTGGAATGAGACACATAATGAGGAAACCCTAATTAGCCTATTTGACAAGTCGCAAATACAATATTTACTGACATTGCTGTTTTCCTGGCAAAATATGCAATCTCGCAGTGTGACATCCACTTGTAGTGACTACAGCATTATTGTTATGGTTATGTTTAAGCACTCAAGCAGCCAAATCTGAAGAAATTCCCTAATGATGTTCCTGAAATATGGCGTTTACGAGAAAAAAGGCGTACGAAAGGGTGAACACACTGAAAAAAGGATGCATCCGTCACGCCTTGAGACGCAACCCTTAATCAAAATCATGATCTTTTTTTACCACCTTAACTAAAATGTTTTGGTTAAACCTAACCACCGATGAGAGTCTGATTCCAGATGCCTGCTTGTGTGCTTTGTCGGCCCACCGTCAGCCCCAACCACCTCCTGCAGACTCCACTGCAGTACATAAATGTGGTGCATCATTCATTCAACATAATATCCAGAATTAAGGGTACTTTTGTGCTCTTAGATTGTGCAGCATATGCAAATGATGTCTTTACTTCTCACTTCCTGTAAAGCTACCTCTGTGTATAGCAATATCTCTGCCGCTGCCTGCCGTTTCTCACCGCAGTTTCATATCAGCTTTCCAGAGGTGTGCGCTACAAAGTGTTTACAAGTACAGGTTTTACTCGCAAATTGACCTTCGTACAATATTTTGACTGGTTTCCAGTAAGTAGTTTCACACCTACACAGCGAAATGTCCGTAATTAAGCTATCTTGACGTTGTGGCGACATGTTTTCTCGGCCCACGTGCATCCTTAATTGAAAAGCCCAGAGGTAAACACAAACAGCAAACTGTTTCCAGAGCGTTTTTGTTCATAAAATAAACTGAATGACAGAACAGCTTGACATTGGTTCCCTTTAAAGATGCAGCTGATCTCCAGTTCAATCTACCAATAAAATGATTGTTTTGGCATGCTGTCCGTTTCCTTTTGCTTTGTTGCCGAGATGCCGACCGAGATGGTAAAAGTGGTGGAAACGCAGTCTTTTTTTTTTTAAATTAAATAATAAGTCAGGCAGCAGTTGGTAGGGGCTTGGGGACACAAATAACGAGGGAGAGACAGCTTGGGTTACTCAAATCAATCTGTTTACCCACAGTGCCCACCGAGTAACACGAACACTGGGACTGTCTTCGAGACAGGAAAGTTATCCTTTCCTCCACCACAACATTATCAATCTGTTCGGGCCACCAGCACACTGAAAGAGTCGCAAACTCATTTTCGCAAGAGAACTGGGTGACGAGATCAGATGATTGACATGTGAGTGGATTTAATGAATAATTTCTATGCCAATGTCGGCACCCAGAAGTAGGAGCGCTTTCATATTCATCCAACAAATCTCTCCTCTCGAAAAGAGCAGCTTTAGCTTTCTTAGTAAACAGCATAAATATTACTTCCTGTGCAACCTTGAATTTTGTTTTTATGATTGCATTGCCTGTACAGAGGCCAAATACAGGAGTGTATTCCAGTACTTTGTTTCAAAGTCAAACAAAAATCCTCCTCTCAATAATGTCTTATTGTTATGTTACTGAACCTTCACTGAGCAGAACTATACAGAGAATTCACCACTTGAAGTTTATCTGTGCTGCCAATGGTGGTAGAAATATCCAGATCCCTTACTTCAATAAAAGCACCAACAAAGCAATGTACAAATTCTCCATAATTAATTCAAGTAAAAGTACATAGATAACGAGCAGCAATATGTGATTCAAGTATTAAAATATAAGTAGTGGTTTGATCACAGACTGATATGTTATGACATATGGCATGGTTAGATGATTAATACTGAAGCATCAGTGTGTCAGCAGCACGCGTTTGTTTTCAATATGTAATACATTATATCATTTGCACATTGTTTTAAGGACAAAAATGCGTGTTTTGGTGGAGCTGTTAATTGCCCATAGAGAACTGAACTGTGACCCCGACTACACACAGATTTTTGTAACACATTAGAGGCCAGAACGGTTTGGAAACCACCGGTTTCATCTTCAACAATGTGTTGTGTTTAAAAAAAAAAAATGGTCCTATTACCCACTGTGTCACATCTGCATCTGAAAAGTAACTAAAGCTGTCAGATAAATGTAGTGGATGCTACACATTTGAATTATGTATAGTACTGGAGTAAATGAACAAAGTTAATTTCCATCACTGTACACTATGATGCAGGGTTTGGGTGACATCACTCCTTATGAATTTGGATTATTGGTCCAGATATGTATTTTACAAAAGTGTAGTATGAAAATTGAAGCCTTCAGTGCACACGCAAAATTGACTGTTTAGTGAACTTCGTGGAGCTCAGCCCATGATAAAGAAAAAAACACGAGCACATTCATGGATTTGGGATTTTTCACGAGGAAGAAGGATTTTGAGAATTGTTAAGTAGGCCGTTGAGCATGTCGGGTAAAAGTAGCTTTGCTATTATTTGTTAGTTATTATCAGCCTGAAAACATTTCTGGACAGGATCATTAAGTAGAAAAAAAACCGGTAAAATATTTCCAATAATGGGTTGAACTTGACTTTGGGGAAGAATTTCAGCTGATGCAGAGAAGTAGCTGCTATCGTGGACAACTGGCAAATATCTATTTGGAGGTGTCAGTCAGAATTATGATTAAAGTATGAGGACGAGATCCACCTCTCAGGTGTGCAGCTACAGCCTAAACTTATAAATATCAAACTGCTACCAACACAAATCTGAGCCGAGTGAGACTAACTGCGATGTAACATTTATGGAAAGTCATTAAACATTTTTAAAAAAAGGAAAAAAAAAAAAGAAGCTTTTTAAATGTACAGCTTTTGGCACTTGCATCCAAACTGTGTCTATGGCACATTCCCTGTGCTGCTTACCTGCTAATGGCATAATCAAGAGACTCCTAACATACCATAACAATACATTTTGAACATATGAAAGAGACTTCCGTTATCAAAGTTACATATTAAATACGTTCATGAGTCAACTGCTACTCAGCTATCAGCAAATGTTTGATCTCTTTTGAATCGAGACGATGATTCATCATCTAAAGGGCTCTGTGGGTTTAACCTCACATTCTTCTGTGTACACACCATCAGCCGGCCACCTCAGGATGAAACCACCAAAAACAGCTCGACAGAAGAGGGAAGTTTGCAAACCGCCGCGCTTTAATTCAGCAAATTTAAAGAGCATCTCTACAATAATCACGATTTGCTGAAAAGCAAACATCGGCAGGACGAGAAGAAGTGCCCTAAGATAACTTTTAAGACACTCCTTGGCAGGGTTCGACGTGCTGTGAGCCCCGACAGCCAGTGACCGGGCCACGAGATCAGTCGGCATAAGCAGCGCTGGGATTACTCTGCCCAAGCTGAGTCTCTGTATGAGGTCCATTGGGGAGGACAGCTAGACGGAGAGTGACCGCAGTTCGGCTGAGTCTGGACCATCTGTTCCTGTCTGTCTGTGCTTACTTATACTGTACCTCCCCCCAGACATAGAGAAAAGGAGGCAGGATGAGGAGATGGATGAGGGCGGTAATGGGATCCTGTCTTCACCTGACAGTGGTTACACCATCCCCACAGCTGGAATGAGGCTTCCACTGTCACATTGGTTGTCAAAGTTGCTGCAGAGGCCTTCTGCATCAGCACGCTCGCTGCTTTAAGGGGTTTTCGAGCTCAGGATGACAGCCAAGCCTCTGTCCAGTGCTCTTGTGGAAGTCTGGGTGTTTTTGATGGAGAGTTTATACCTTGTGGGTTTAAGGCCTTCATGTCAATGTTTCTGGTTGGCTTGCTAAGTCTCTGAATCTGTCTCCTGAGTGGGTCAAGGGATAACAACTCTGCAGCGGTGTCATGGTAGGGGTCACTAGAAACAAATTTCAAATCAATTTATTTCTAATGAGTTCGTATTACATAATATATTCTCTAGGACCTGGATGCACTGGTTAGTGCAGCCCTTCTTTTATTTTCGAGGTCATCCCAAGTTCCATGACAGGCTAAATCCACAGAGCCCTGTGAAGTAGCTCCTTCTGTGTTCAGGGAATTACAATAATAATGCATAATCATCACTTAATTTTCATTAGAGCATTTTACATTCAAAAGGTGTCCTTTTTTTAAAAAAAATTTTAAATTTTATTTTTTTTAGCAATTTCATCATATATTTCCAACATTGCAACAACAGAGATATTAAAAATGTGCTACCTAAGTCAATAATTTGCTCGCATTTCTAGTCTCGGTATAAGAAAGATGTGATGAGTAGTGTGACAGCAGCAAAGTCCCAAAAGTCAAAGGAGCTTAGGGTGTAAATAAAGCTCAGCGTGACAGCAGACAAAACATTGCCTATGGAGTTCCATCTCTGCTCTAAGATGCACACACAACCCGGAGGACACGACTTCTTTCTCTGTCACCCAGGGACCGACTAGACAGTCACACGGGTGAAACTTGAGAGTTTATCTGTGAACTTGTCAAGAGGGTGACACTGAATGTGGATTTGGTTTTGCTTTCCTGATGGAAGCAACAACATTCTTTTGGTAGGTTTAAAGCTATATTTGGCACAATTATGTAAATTTGAAGAAAAAAAAACCCTTCACCTTACTGAACTAAAACTCTGATATCAGGTATGGACACTTTTTTGGCTGAAGGGAACTGACAGGTAGCAACTGGAGGAGTAAAATCAAGGCTGCGTCTGTATCAGAAAACATGGAAACATGATTTCTAACTCGGACTTCCTCTGGTACGATCTAATCACAAACTGTCTGAGGCGAGAAACATGCAGAATTTGTGAAGTTTATGAGCTTAATTACAGACATTTCCTGCGTTGAAATCGACTGCCCGTCGGAGCTAAACACACATTACGTTTCCAAGTACATCTAAGTTTAGAAACGCAGCTTGAAGAAATAATTGGCTGGCTGATTAGCTGATTGATTGACTGAGTTGTAGGCGAGCTACTTATCTGATTTATTTCATTCATGCCTGGTCACACAGTGTGCCAATTGACCCACAATCCTCTAATTAACACCCGAGAGCCTGCATCTACTCTTAGAACATCTGACTCCAAGAAATGCTTGTGGCTTGGCTGAAGGGTATCTGCCATGACAACAAACATTTTCCAGGCTTTTTTCTTGTTGCATTGAAATCCCCTCTCCTCTTGCAGACGAGGGATGTTTCTGAAGTTTTCATGACTTTCACACCTTTTTTTTTTCTTCTTCTTTTTTCTTCCCTCTACAAGCTCCTAAATACCCGTGAGCAGATGTGCCCATCTGCGGTTTGTTTCATTTCATACACGATGAAACAGGAGAGAACAGCTTGCTGAGGCTCAAGACATATCCACAGTACACACAGCATGTTAACACAGTTAAATTGAAAGGTTGTGTAAGCTGCGGGAATGTCATACTTTTAAACTTCTGCAAGAAGAGGCTAAAGATATGTCTTTACGGTGCCAAGGGATCTTAGCACAAAAAAAAAAAAACCTTCTTAAAACTGCTGTCAGCACACGTCAATCTACTGCTTTAGCATTCATTATTTTTTCATGTTTATATCTCAAACTATACTATCTATATCCACACAGCCACACAAGTCCATGTGACATAAATTTGCCATTTGCCCGATGAAGTAGGTAAGAATATTATTGGATTTAATATGGACTAGTATCTCTACCTTTGCACATCTACTAGATGTAGGTATCTTATGTCTTAGGCCTCATTTGCATTTGTCTCTTCAAGTGTTTACAATGTGAATAAAATCTAGATGAGATTTAGGACATTTCCATTTCCACACATCTCTGTGTCTGTTGGGTTGACACCAGCTCTGAGGACAATCTGTTGGAGTGCCCCTGAGCTATGTGCAACTCAGGATTTGGCCATACTTTTGTCCAGCAGCTGGTGGTGGTAAAGCACCAGAAGCTGCATGGTAACCGCCAAAAACACTCAAAGAAGAATGACCTTCAGGAATTAGCTTATACAAATAACAATTCAGCAGCCATCTGGCGCTTCATGATTAAGGTCTGGAAACCCTGTTGGCATGAAGGTTTGCTCAGCCGCTCTGAAGGGCGGACCAATAAGCGACCAGTAGGGGTGGCTAAGTGCGATGACGTTCAACTTGTTCCATCAATTACAACCGTACACCGCAAAACAAACAGCCAGCGCCAACTGTTTAAAAACTGCTCCAATAGTGTTAAAATGAACCTGAGATTTATGCCCATTCAACTGGAAAAAAAAATCCCCAATGGAAAGTGGCCAAAGCCATTTGTTCACAGTGAGTCTGGTAATGCCAGGCTCACTCTAAACCTCTCTGTTTGAAGAACTGATGTAGACTTTATTCCTTATTTGGAGAGCCATTTTTTCCATTAGCTACCATAAGTGGCGCATCTGCTCAAAAGGAACCAGTGAAGTGATTGGCTGAATGGGATGATGATTATAATCCAATGAATTGAAATGAAAATAGCAGGTGGGATTGGATTTGCCATTAGTGCAGGGTCAAGCACTTTGGTATTTCTTTTGATTTGCCTGAAGAGAGAAAAAGGAACAATGGGGGAACAATGTCAAGTAAAAGGCTCTGGTGGAATTAAAGATCACCAAGATATTTTCAGTCTCAAGGGCTATGACGTCACACTTTAAGACAACACCCTGAAAATAGGACCCTAGTTCGACACCATTAATCAGGTTTCTTTCACTTGGAGAGCGAAAATCTGCCTTTCTGTGTATTTTTACTGCTAAAAAAACACAACAGAAAACAACATCTTGTAGTGCCATGTACAAAGATAAACTCACAGTTCTGGCTGGGGGCAATTCATCAGACTTTGAGAGTTTGTTACTTGAGTGTTCTCACTGCAGATGCTCATGCCTGGTACAAGACCTTCTAAACTAATTAATGAGAGAACTAAACTTGAAACCCTCCCATGTTGTTAAGCTAAACAAATCTTGTTGAAATCCTATATGAAAAGCTGTAATGTGCAGCTTTTCCATCCGAATCATCGATGCGATTGTGACGTTATATTATTCTGAGGAGCATGTGGCTGTCAAAAGTTGTTTAAAGTGATATAATTCACAAACTTATCAGTGTAAGGCAACAGATTCCCCCTCCCTTAAACACTTTGTGGGTTCCAGGTCTGGGGGAAGTGTTTTCGAAGCCCCTGCAGCACCGCAGATTTACACTGCGCCGAAGAATAACAAGCCTCTGTGAATGCTCGGCTGACTTGGCAGGAGCAAGAGACAGGGGAATCATCTAAGAGGAAGAGAGCCCTGGGGTATTGAGGAGAAAGAGGCGAGCGAATACGTTTCCTCTGCAAAACCAATTAGCAAATGACTCCCCGCACCCTGCTCTGGGAAGCTGAAAAGAGAGAAGAGAGAGATATAAAGGAAATGAGAAATGGTAACACAGCAATGCTATGTATGTATGTATGTGTGTGTGTGTGTGTGTGTGTGTGTGTGTGTGTGTGTGCGTGTGTGTGCGTGTGTGTAAGTGGGCGGTGATAGACAGACTTTAAGTGTATCGTGCATGCTGTCTGGTCGGTACATGCATGTGTCTGCTTCAACCTTGGCTTTACAGAGCATCTATTACCCACAAAACACAGAGACGGTTCTATGACATTGAAAATAAATCTTCTCCTGTTTGGTATAAAAAAAAAAAAAAGAACGAAAACGAAACCTGCTTTTGCATCGCCAGCTGCACACATTGTTGGCTGTTACTTCACATATTTTACAAAAGAATCAATTCATGCTTTGCCAGCATTTGCTCTCGTGTCATTGGGCACCACAGCCAGCTGGATGCCTAAAATCTGAATGTAACTGTGGTTAAATAAAGGAAAAATGTGTGACGATAAAGCACGAGCCTAACCTACTGACTGACCGACTGATTTTGATGCTAATCAGTGCAATAGATATTGAAATAATTCAACAGATAAGTGATCTGCTGGTTGCGCCACATGAAAAGTCAGGGGATCACCAAAGTTGCAGAGGTTTATCCTCCAGGTACCACGAATATCTGAATCAAATTTCATGGCAATCCAGTCAACAGTTGGATTGACATTTCGCTTAAAGGAGCAGTCTGTAGGATTTAGTGGCATTTAATGACAAGATCGCAGATTGCAACCAACTGACAACACACTCACTCCACCGTACCTTTACAAGCATCTAAAAGAATTTTGCAAAACTCGCCTAAAGCTCTCAAGTGCTGGGTTTGTACCTTCTGGCCAACCGGAGACACACGACGCACTCCGGGAAGAGGAAACGCTGCCTATGTAGGTACGAAGGACTCATTCTAAGGCAATAAAAACACAACAGTTCTCACTTTCAGGTGATTAAACATGAATGAAAACACAATTATGAATGTTGTGTTCTTTATCTGTCAATAAATCCTACAAACCGGTCCTTTAAAGCCAAAAGTGTCAACCTGGTTCTTGAAGGACTGACAAAGTCCTTATGATTCAGAACGAATGTCCCGACAAAATTGTGGACCAGTACTTCCAATGGCTAAAAGATACTTCAGTTTGGACTAAAGTGGTTGACCAACCAACCAACAAACATAAGTGCAGAGCCGCCAACACGGCTAAACACCGGTAAAAAGGCAAAGATTTAATTTCACTAAAGGCGGATGATGACATTTCCCTCGAGACCGATCAGGCAGTGCGACTCCTCTCATCTTTACCTGACATACCCTGATGATTCCGCCGCTTCGGTGAGCTGAGCTCCTCCTGTAGCCTCTCAGAGTGAGTCTGTCAAGTCAAACTGTCTCCAGGATGGATAACATGGCTGCGACGGTTTACCTCTAAATCAGATGACTGACAGGCACAGCGGCAATCAAAAATGGATAGGAAGTGGCTTCTGAGTCTGAACCCCGACAAAGAACAGCCGTCTGTATCCTGCGAGGCGGTGGGGGGTGGGGGGGTGGGGTTTGATGCGAGGTGGAGGCAGGGAGAATTCCCACGCATGCTGCATCTACCCCACACACACACACACACACACACACACACACACACACACACACACACACACACACACACACACACACACACACACACACACACACACACACACACACGTCTATCCATCTCTCTAACATATGGTGCAGGACTCAGCTGTCTCTGGGCCTTTCCATAATTTACGCAACAGGTACTGTCATCCAAGCCGTCTGATTGGTCAAAGATGTACTCCAGCCTCGCTGATAATTCCCAGAGCAGAGCTGTACATGCTTTATTGATTGCTACACCAACTGTTGCAGCAACAAGGGAGCTAGTTAGCGAGCGTGCCTGCTCTCTCCTATTCCTGCAAACTATGAAGGAGACACCAGTTAGGCGGTGTAAGCATTGCACAAAGCAAAACCTTAAATTGGTCTCATCCGCAAAATACTACATCACCGTTTTTTTTTTTGCTCGGGACAACCTGACCTTTATGTTTCTTTTGCAATTGTTAGATACAAGAAAGCAGAGCCTCTTCACATCACAAACACATTGGAGTACTCATACGTTAATGAGGTCACTCAGGAGCAGGTTTACGTACATGAGAAGGTGCAGTGGATATTTCGCAGTGCCTTTCATGCAACGTGCAGTCTGCAATCTGTGTGAAATTAATGTGTGCTCCACTAAGGCAGCAGCTAGTGTAATTACGCAGTCAGCGACTGGGATTGCCTGTCAATCGCATTTTTTAGTGAGTGAAGGCGAGTCTAATGCACACTGGGGTCAAAATTTCTCAAGGGTGGAGCTATTAACGAGCACGGGGAAAGAAAAGAAAATTCAGTGATGCTGTAATACACTAAATAAGTGGAGAGTTAAATGTTTTACGTGGCTGCAATTCAGCTGTGCCCGGGGAAAAAACATGAAACTAAATGGATGAAATGAAAAACAAAATAAAAACACATAAAAGAATAACTTGCTTATAGTAAATCACAAGTGAGGGCAAAAATCCTCAGACCACTGCATGAGAAGGGGGATGAGTCATGCAAAACACTTCTCATATAATTATATGGCAATGAATAATATATATGCCACATGTCATATAGTGTTCATTTTAGCCAGCTGCGACACACTTTTAGTTTCAAAAAGCTGCTATTTCGGGTCGTTAAGCTGATTGAACGAAGCTTCCTCACCAAACTTTTTATTTTGGTCTCTAGCAAATTGCAGGAATAGTAATGAATCCAATTAGGAATCAAACATACTCGCTGGATCTCCTCCTTCTTAACTCCTCTAAACCCAAGAGTAAAAAGGAAAAGAGAAAGTGTGATTAAAGTCTACGTTCACATTCCTCAATTAGTGCAATAATATGACTTTGCATGTAATCTATGGATTGTATTTCCCAGTGTTCACTGCAACTAAAAGGATTTTCATTTATCAAGGGAATCGATAATGTACTCTGGGACAATGTTATGAGGCAACATCACAGTCTATGCAAGCTGCTAGCTGTTAAAAGTAGAGTTATATATGTAACCACAGTTCTATGAATTATTGAATGTCAATCTGTTCAGTAAAATATCTACAAGTGAAAGAAAGCACCTGAAACATGTCACTTACGCAGCAGGAAAGAAAACACCGATGGAAGACCAATTGGGAAAACAGTAGAGGAGTTGCGTGTGTGATTGTCTGTGTGTGTATTGGGAGGGTCGGAGGGGTGTTGAGTTGCTCTTTAAGTGACAAAGAATTACAATCTTCTCTGTACGACCGAGCTGGAGGGTTTAATTTTACGGTGGAGTGTGTGTTACGCCACCAGCAGTCAAAACTGAGGTGCCAAAACTGAGTCAAAGGGAACTGCACCAGTTATTTGCAGCTGAAGCTCTCAAAATTAACAGTATCAAAGCATCTAAAGTAAACAAAGGTTTTACCAGATAAAAAATTGCTACTTGCTTTTGTTGCCAAGCACCACTTGGTGATGTTTTTGAGTCTGCCAAATACTCCGGTACACGGATAGGAGTCTATTAGGACTGAGCTGATTGTCGTACGCGTGAACGAATGTTCCTCGCCGGGAGTTGGTTGGGGGAAAGTTAGTGTGTAAAAGGGCTGCTGGTTGGTTTCTGAACAGTATTCAGATGAACTCTACGAGGCAGATCCCGAACCACCTGCAGGCATTGCTGAAAACTTCAGGTACAATTTGTGCAGCTCTGAGCTGTGAAAGTACAGTTGCTAAAGGAACAGGCTTGTAGCTGGAAGGCTGAAGACTTATTGAAACTGAAATCAGTTTTGCTGAAGTTGAAAAGTCTTTTTG
The DNA here is from genome assembly GCF_029030835.1 of Brachyistius frenatus. NCBI lineage: Eukaryota > Metazoa > Chordata > Actinopteri > Embiotocidae > Brachyistius > Brachyistius frenatus. Next base: position 103,107 of record NW_027210625.1, read on the forward strand.
TAGTTTTCAGTATGGTTTCAAACATCCTTCCAAACCAAATGATAAGCTAGGCCTCTCTGCAACAAATCCTCATTGTAAAAAAAAAAAAAAAAAAATCATTCACGTGATCATTTTTGATGCGCTGTTACTCTGGTTCAGATTTGACCAGGGGAAGACACAGAAGTTTCCTTAAGGTGACGACCTAAATGTCGACCACTTACCTCCTCCGCACCCGCGGTTCATATTGCGGCATTCGCCTCGCTTTGCCTTCCTCTGTGAGGGAGCTGTTGTCACGCTCCTCTCCCTGCTGCGCTGGGCACGGGGCTTCCCTGTGGGGAGTGACAGAGTGAGGGCCCGGACGCAAAACACCAACAGAGTACATATTCTACAGCCACGTAGGAATGCATTTCGTATTAGCTGAATGAAATGACCAACGCTGCGGTTTTCTCTTCAGTGCGCCAGAAAAACACGTGACTACGGCAGGGACATTTCCCCTTATGATAAGTAAAAGAAATTACAAGACAGAACGGCCAGATAAAAAAAAAACATTATACAGAAAAAAAAAACAAAAAAAAACCCTACTCATCAATAAGTTATTTGTTTGATAATATATACCGAACCGGGTGTGACCATAAATTCTCTCATCGACCACGCAGTATGGATCTGGCCACGCTCCGTTGGTGATTGTTCCGGGACCTTGCACCCTAATGGTTGTCGGTGACAAGTTCATTTTAAAACGACCACAGCAGCCTTTCACCAAATCGACCACGACACGACGTAACTCGCGCATCGACGACGCTCGCCCAAAGTGAGCAGAGTCCGTCGCCGCATGGGGAAGTGACCGTTGCCCATTCCTCGATGCTTTGCTGGCGCTGCAACAAGTGTTCGTTCGACCCAGTTGCGCAGGCCGAGCTCGGTCTGCACAACCACCTTCAACGCACCCGTTAAACTGCAGGTTTCCCCCAGCGATGTAAAAAAAAAAAAACACCCCACCCCGGGCGATTGATAATATGCAATAAAAGACTGATATCGGCTTGACATAAAAGCTCGAGCAAGGAACACGCTGTCCTCCATCAGCAGCTGCTGTCAAGGTGTTTTTTTGTTTTTGTTTTTTGGAGTCGAGCACTTAACCCTCCAGCTGCTCCAGGGGAACAGCTCGGTGACCGGCAGTACAAGCCCGTGGATGTACTCCGCAAGTGAACGAGGGCGAAGCGGGGCGGTCGGAGCCGCCTTCGGGAGAGCGTGTTTCCGATTTTACTTTCGGGAATGCAATTTCGCAGAACAATTTTGATTTGGATTAATTTTTTTTTTTTTTTTTAATAGATAATAAAAAATAACAACAACGTATCAGAGCGCAGGCTGGCGGGAAAGTAGGTTACGTTTGCATAATAATAAACATGGAACCGAGCCATATCATTTCCCCTTTGTCTGATTTAAGCTTTGATAACATCATCTCCCTGTGACCTATATTCCGAGTTCATCAGTTCCCAGCTGTGCTACATCATCTTTTCCTTTTTTTTTTGCCCGCCTCCCTGTGTTATTTTTTTGCTTTTTTTTTTCCAGAGGACACTGATGATTCATACTCTAATTCACCAGTTTGGGTTATTTGTGTGGAAAATGTGGAGAGGGGGAATAGCGAGAGACGAATGAAGGAGAGGGGGAGAGAGAGTCGACAGAGACACAGAAGCGGAGAATGGGTAAAAAGAGATAAGAGGGAGAGATTGTGAGCCAAGGAGGGAGACTTAGGAGCTATTTTTAGTCTCCAGCTGTGTGAGTCACTCTGAAACAGTATGGAGAAGACCCACTGGTAGACGTTAACGTGCAGGGGGGTTGCAACACGTCGCCGGCTTTGAACATGGTCTCTCCTGTAGACATACGTGTATTAAATATGTACCGCAGTCTGCCTGGGAACGCAGCAGTGGCACTGGATTAGCATAGAGCTCCGTGGAAAATGATTCTTAATTGAGCGAGCCTTGATCTTGTGTTCTAAAGTGTGTCGAATGGGACACGGTTTGCAGCATCGCCGTCATTTATTATTCCCTCGGCTAACAGAACTATCTGATAGGGGCGTAGAGGAATTCCATATGTTGGTTTTTAATCCCCTTAGCGCCCTTTTAAGATTGTAAACAGTGGCGGTCCATCCTTCAGCAACCGAGGTTGCGTTCAAATATCTTCGGGTTGCGTGTAATCAGGACAGATAGTTTGTCTGAAGTAAACTGGGCTGAGGAATCTATGAGCGAGTGCCGCGCAAAACTGGGTGAAGGTCTTCCAAGTAGATAAGACCTGCGCTCGGAAGGAAAACTCGGAGCAACAGAGTTTCGCAGCTTATAGGGGGAGATACTGTCGAGAGCAGGTGAACTGGCGATACAGCGCGAGGTACCCTCACATAGTGTTTGATTATTGTCTGTTGCCTCTCCAAACAGTTCCCCTTGCTCGCGTCGTTTCCGTGCTCCCTTTTGCACGCCTGTGGTCTGCGATTACTGTCCATGTCTTGGACTTCTCTGCTCTCCCTCTCACCCCCAACCTCTAAGCCTTTGTTCTGTCAGAGGTTTCTTCCTCCAAAAAAAAAAAGGGATAATAATATTATCAAGTTATTAAATGTATGTTGTAAAGTTCTGCTGAGTGCCTTGAAATAACCTGTGTTGTGATTTGGCGTACAATTAAGTAGAACTGAATTGAATGAGGGAGAGGACATTTTTATCGCTTAACTTTAGGCATGAATCCTTCTATAACGACCAATGAATTAAAGAAGGTGAAACTGTCACATGCCTGGCATAAATAAGAGGCTTTAATAGTCTCATGATTGAATATACCTGTCTCTTTTGCGTAGGAGTGTTTGCTCTGTTAGTCGCACAGCAATGAGGACACTGGGAGGTCTCCAACAAGTATGTTTATTTTTTCCTGTCCCTATTTTCCATTTTTTTTATTACGTTTGTTATGAGACAGATTTTCTATACCCTTGTATTGCGTGATCAAATGCAATTAAAGCGTTAAAAGCTCCGTAGCTTTGAATGCTATCTAATTTGAGATGAAAGCCTCGGTGGTTTTAAACAGGTTGTATCGATTCCTCATGATAGCTGACATCGTGTTTGCGCTCAGGCATGACTTTCATATAAAAATGTATAGTTTTGATCGACAATATATTCGAACAGCTCCTGCGGCTTCTTTACTGTAAATGGCACGTTTGTCGTCATGCACTGTGTAAAAAATGTTTTCACATGTCACGGTCATGTCCGCATGGTGTCTCTAGCAGTGACATGAGTCTATTCTGATCTCTGTTCCCTAGTTTTATATGCAGGAATCATCCTTTCCTCCTGCAGTGGTTTTGGCAAACCTTAAGAGGCTATACACGGTGGGGATGATTAAGGCGCTGTTTGAAAGCTCAGCCCATTTGAACTCTGTTCCCTGCCGTTCCTTTTCTGAATCATCATCTTCTGAGCGCAGCTAACGTTCCTTATCTCCCTTACACCTGCCCTCATTTCTGCTTGCATTCCCCCTCCGCCGCCATCTTGCTCTCTGTTTTCATTTTTCTTTACAGTCGCAGATTATATTTCAAGGGAAAGATGAGGTAATTGTGTTTCTTACCCCATTGAAGTTAAAACTGCACAAGGTGGGGGGGGGGGGGGGGGGCAATCTCTTTGGGAAAAGGTGATTTGTGCCGGAGCAGATGATCGTGTGTGTGTGTGTGTGTGTGTGTGTGAAGTGGGAGGTTGGTTCTAGGGAGGACGTGGGGCACTCAAAAATGATGCAAAAGCATCCTGTTGAGGTGCATCCACAATTGATGGCATGTATACGTTTGATCTTTGGAAAGTTCAAAGAGGAAAAAAATAAATCATTAGGTGATGCAACTTACAGCCCACACCAGGACTCAGCAGGAACCAGCCCGACGTTAGTGCTAATGTTGTGTGTGATGACTGAATACAGTAGGACTCCCGCTTTTATATTCGGCTGAAATTCAGCAGCAACCGTGAACCATCTACAAAACTAATTATATTCATATTTCAGGGAATCGACTCCTCTTCAGATGAGGTATTGTAAGAGAAATGAAAGCGAGCCATTAAAAGCTCCCTCAGAGTCAGTCAGATGCAGCTAAAACTCCACTGAGGAACAATATTTGTCAGGCTCATTTGTGAGGTAACACAGTGTAACAGTGCTCTGTAGCACCATCCCCCCCCCCCCCGTCAATATGGGCTCCTTCATCTGCACCATACAGATGTGTTCTTATGAACGGATTACAAGCAGGATGTTATTCTGTTGTCATTACACCGAACTACTTATTTACCTTTTTCAGTCTTTTCTTCATAACTTTTGGAAATTTCACCCATTAATCTGTTACTTTGAACTTTTCCAACTTCTCATTTGCTAACTGGTTTTCATGCAATCTAAAATTTAACATGTGGCCTTATTGTCTTACAACTAACTCGGGTTGAGTGGCAGTTTACTGGTTATCGTATATGTACACTCAAAATCACATCAATTTGTAATCCTGAAGCTTTTGTTGAATAAAATCAAATCACAATTTCTATTTTTCTTGAGGTAAAAAGTAGAATACTTACGCAAACATGTGTAATTTATATTTGTAATCACTTCATATAACTGTTATAGAAAATATTTTCACACCGGCATTAAATTAAATCTGCTCCGATTCAAAGCTCTGCAACAATAAAAATGAAATCTTCCTTTCTAGAGGAACTATACAACAAATGAGTAAACCTGGAATAGGAAGGGTTAAAAGATGACATGTTCCGTGTTTCAAAACATCAGGTAACTTTTAGTTTGCGAAAGGAAAGAAAAATCATGACTACCACTGTCGGCCAGATTACTCAGACTCCCCCCATTTCACTTAGACCTGAGCATGAATGATTCACAAAGTCATTAACTTAAGCAATTTGCCCACAGCCCTCTCCTCCAGCCAATGCAACAAAAAAAAAAGCTCTATTTGTGGAGCCCGGAATACGTCCGACTACATTTCAGAGGCTTCAAAGTTTTCTCAGGGGCAGCAGCATCCCATGATGATGATGATGATGATGACAATGACAACAAAGATTTGTTATATAATTCAGTCACGGGAAAGCCCTTTCGGGGATGTTACAAACAGAATATGCCTGCGAGTGTTCTGCCTCATAATATCTATTGGTATAAATAAATAAAACCCCCCCAAAAATTATAATCTCGCCTTTGAAGTTTAAAGTGAAGCTTGTCTTTATTTCAACCTTCGTTCCTCCTCCAAAGGAAACCATAATGTCTGCATTCATGCGTTTTTGACACGTGTAAAATACGGCACCATTTAAGTTGCACGGCAATATGCGCTTTAAGGCATACGGCGTTATATAAATGACTGTGCATGAGGTTTTTGCTGACCAAACGAATTCAAAAAGCTCAAGAGCAAATATCACGTTTTCTGCACGGTAATGAATCTTATAAAAAAAAATAAAAAAAAATAAGCATATCACATGAATGTTTCATGACTTTGAAAAATCTTGGCGCTGCCCTGCCCCCGCCCCCGCCCCGCCCCGCCTTGCGAAAAAAAAAAAAAAAAATGCACGTGCGAAATATTGACGAACGTTCCGGCTTGACGGACAGAAATGACTGGCAATAAATCAGTAAACGTCTGAAACAGAGAAGAATCGATACGTCATGTCTGGAATTATACTTTACCAAGCTCGGACATACTTCATGTGCAGATTCAAGATAATATCCGAGGATGCCCGTGAGATTTGACTGAACTGATGAAGGAGTGAGATGGAGTTTGCGTCACGCTGCGCGGGTTGTCGCCATCGTTCACGTTTTCTCATTGATAGAAACTTCATGAAACTTTTGCACTCGGTACTGTGCAGCATCTGAGGCCACGGGTGCTGTTAGGACTGTGGAGCGGTGGCTGAGATACACAACAGTCTGTTACAGGGATTTTATTGCTATTTTTTTTTCCAAAATAAAATCATTTTCCAACTGATGAAACCATGTCATCATGCATTGTTGGCTTTTTGAAGCAGACTATGTAATTAATATAATGACGGGTTGCATGCAGCCGGGACTTCTTTGAGAGCTGCTCTGCTGTCGGAGTTTGGTTTAAGCCTGCTTTTAATCTCTCTTTGCTTGACTTCCTGTATACTTTTAGTCATTCTACTATGTACGTAGTGGACCATACTGTATATTGTTCATTTTGGATGAATGCTTTAACTGAATGAAATCCTTTCATTTTGAAATGCAGCTACGTTGCAGATAAGGCAGATGAACAGGTATGGGAATATTAAATTTGGTGTGTTGAATAAACAAGGAAATAAGAACGGTTCGTTGTTATTTTACTTGTGATGAATGCGTGTCCTTCTTCTCGTTTCCTCTGGCCCAAACGTTGCCTCGATAAAAACTCATGTAGATCATCTCCCTGCAGCAACAGACGAGTGTACGAGGTGCACACACTGGCGTATAAACCGTGACGTTCTGTGACGCGCGCGACGCTTCTACAGCAAGGGTGCAAAATCTGTGCGGCGTAAAAACTCGGCGCTCCTAAAAGGGACGGGGACAGCGAGAGGTGAAACGGTGAGAATTATGTAAAAAAACGTATTTCAACTCTGCGATCAAAAGCTGTCCGCGGCTAATCTCGAAACATTTGAGGCTTAAGCCCCCGACAGAAAGCACTTTAACCGGACCGCTGGCGAGGTGAGAATTACTCACTCTTTCACTTTTCCTCTGCAGATTTTGTATTTTTTTTTTTTTTTGCTGCCGCTTCAGGGACCTGAACTGCTGACCTCGTGGCCACGGAGCTGCTTATCCAACCTTTAAGGGACTAAACTGCAGAGGTGCTATAAGTGAACTTCTCCAAAAAAAAAAGAAAGAAAAGAAATACATGTTCAAAAGGTTACAGTTTCAGGTGACTCTCAGTGTGCAGATCAAGCAAACTGCAAACCGCTGCATGTAGAAACACTGGATATGAGACGGCGTGTCAGCAGGGAACCCAAAGGCGAGAAAAGATTAAATAAAGACAAAAGGAAATGCCACGAAAGTTGATCTAATCTCCTGAAACACATGGTGCTCCTCTGTATTAGCCATGATTTCATCTTCACTTCACACTTATATATATATATATATTTTTTTTTTGTGATGCTGAATATTCACAAGACACAAAAACACATTATGTGGAGTATCGGTTTGATTACCTTCCTTCGTTTTGCACCTTTAAACTTCCCTAGCCTCACATGCACAGTATGCTTTATATCAGCACAAGCTCAGTTACGAGTCAGACTTGTCTTTTTACAACACGCTGCTAAAACCCCCCTAATCACTTATAATTAAATCATAATAATATGAATAATTATTATTATTTATTTAAATTTATATAGCGCCAAATCACAACACAGGTTATTGTGTGGCACTTTCATGGGATTTTTGCTTTTGGAGACAAAATGATTTTTCCAAGGTCCCCCCCCTAAACAAGAACGCATGAATACATAAATAATTGATTCAATATGAACACGTGGATGACACTCTATGACAGTGAAGGCATAGCTCAACACAAGATTTGCAGTATTTTTTTTTTTGATCATTTCTTACAAACAGCTGAAGGAGATTGCGAGGAGACCAGTCCAAAGCTATGTTTAACCTCTAAATACAGCGCTCCATGATTTGAATACCAATGCCAGTATAAACACAGCAGCTGAACCTGTGATATGCAATACACACATCTCCTTAAAAAAAGACGGCAGAAAATGCAAATGTGGGGCTGCATATAGCAGTAATGTAAATGCCATGCTGGCAAGAAAACAGAAAAGAGAGCCAGAAATGGATGGTGTTTGTTCTGTGTGGCCTGATATGTGACTCTCACAGGCTATTTATTGTCACTGGGATCTGACTGCAGCGTATTCGGCAAGATGTGGAAAAACCGAGGTGCGCTGTGGATAACTATACCGAGGCCCATAAATCCATTTTCTCATGTTGATTCAAAACCACACGACCTTTAGCTTGCTGAGAGTCTCTGTATAAACAAATGACACAGCTCCTGCCATGCTGTAAAGCCTGCTCTTTGCTTTGCGGGAGGCAGCGCACCGCTGATGTTTCAATTTGTGCTGTCCGAGAAATGTCAAGTTCATTTTTTTCTCCGAGTGATGGAATTGTTGAAATGCCCGTATTGTCGTAAAAGCATCCTCTCTCTCTTTTTCTGTGCATTTTTCTTACCGCGCTTTTATCTCCATCTTCCTCTTATCTCATGCTTTTACTATCTGAACACACTTCACAGAGAGGGGGGAGGGGGGGAGCTATCGATTCTGAATTATGATACAACTTAATGTTCGCATTGTAGCAAACGAAGAACATAGAACATCTTTTAATCCTTTTAAGCTGGAAAAAAAAAAAAAACCACATACTTTTAGAAAGATTGATTTTATTGGCTGGTTGTAACGTTGCCAGTTACTTAAGGGGAATTGCTAACAATTAAGCATGAGAGTTTCTAATGTCACAACCAGCTCTTAAGAAGCAGACCTTTAAAAAAAAAAAATTTTACTTAATTTACTGGAAAATATACATTATAATCCATATGACAAGGGAGCAATGACTATAAATAATACAGATTTGGGTCTCCCACATGATTGAACAGTCAGCTTTCGCTGTACAAGAGGTTTCAAGTTTGGATGTCAAATGCAACACGGTCAGGGATAAACATCATACCAAGAAAAACATATTTTGGAGTGGGTGGGGACTTGACCGCTGTACAGTCACTGTCGTCCCGGGAAGATTCTGGTAGAAGCCCGGTGCGAGAGTTTCTATCTCTGAGAACCAGGTTGAGTGTTGAGCAATATTTTGATCGTTCTGCATTCTACCTGCAAAGCGTCGGGAGGAAATAGTACTCTCTTATCAGCGATGGCAGCAGGGAAGAAGAAATATAATCACGAATGTGGGTGGTGGTGGTGACAGTGAATTCCAAGAGTAGATCATGTTACTGGATGACTGCTAAGAACCTGATGCACCTGCTGAGAAAAACCTCAACACTACCAAAGTGAACCATCACTAACCGCAACTAACCCCCAAGGAGCTCCCCCTTGTGGCCAATCTGGAGCCTGTAACTACATTTTACGAAGACTTGTCAGCTCCTTTCTTGGCAACCTTAAAATTGGAGTTTTGTCCAAAGGCAACTGGAATTCCTTTCAATTCTTGAAGACATTTCACCTCTCAACTGAAAGGCGTCACCTCTAACTGACTGGAGGGGGAGTCCCAGGCTGAATGTGACTCAGTGTGGCCCTGGTGTAAATAAGCGTTGGGCCTCAGGTGACTCACATTCCCATCGGGACTGTTGGGACCCTAACTGACTCACAAGATGGCCCCGTGGGTCTCGCATGCGATCTCGACGACTCTCGAGGTGCTAATGACCCCGAGGACAGGTTAAACTCCAGGGCTCTTTTTTTTTTACACGCGAAGTGAAAAGTAAAACGTCTTCAGGAATTTCAAGCGAGTCCGGTTGCCCGTGGATAACACTCGAGAATCGTCGCAGATAAACTTTGTTCGTGTTTCTGTGAAGACGTTCCCCTCAGCCCACAGACAAATATGATCTGCATCCTATTAACATGCCAAACGTGTCTGGTATCCGTAAGTTATTAATATGCTAAATACATCTGCATGCCACGACAGTGAGAGATAAAGCTCTGCAGGCAATGCAGCTCATTATTTCTGATGACGACATGGCGCACTCTTGACTACCTCGCTAATGTTTTCTCATCAAGCTGACCTGCAGGCCATGCTGCTGCAAAGAAGCTCGGAGGTAGGAATTGGACTCTCCGTTGATGCTGAATCTTATTTGAGGGGCGACTGTGGTGGACTCTGTGCATCACTGAACATACAAAGTTGTGATGGCTTACATTCCCTATAATGGGCGGACCAATGGAGGTCTTTCCTCCGGTATCAGGCATTTTGTTCCACTAGCTCTGGAGAAAACTACTCCATCGTAGTTTACTTTGATTGTTCAACTCTTTCGAGCTGGGCATGTACTGTTCAATTAGCTTGTGTGAGGTTTAGCTGACGGCAGCTGCTCTTGGTCTTTATAATGACGGATTGCTGAGATATGGACAACAAGCTGAAAGTGACTAAAAGCTGCATCGAGCTGCAGCTAATTGATTCCACGGTGAACAGTCCTTTATTAAAGCTTCTGTAATTGGCACTTTAACTTCGAGTGAACAGCGGAGCTCTAATGGCAAACTCATCCAGGAGAATAACAATTAAACCCAGCAGAGAGTTCTTACCCGTTCAGTAAAAGAGGGAAGATCTCATGGGATTACTGCTGTTCGTGAAGCATCAAACTTTAACTACATATGCAACTACTCTAGCTGTGGACCTCTGGCTTTGAGAAGCACTGATGGGCGGATCCAGAGGGCGGTAATTGCCACCTCAGATCAACTCCCACAAGGAGCCCGGTGAGGAATCTGATAGAGCTTTGTCCCAAAGGAAACCAGTCTAAACTTTTGCCTGATGATGGAAAAACACTGAAGAAAAAAAATACTAGAAGCAGAAAAGATGCATGATATTTTTAGCCATGGAAGAGGGATTCCTCTTGGGGGGGGGGGGGGGAGGGGGCAATGCCAGCTACTTCAGTCCAGACTGAAATACCTCAACAACCACTGAATAGATTACCACAGTGTTTCATACAGATATTATTGGGCCACCAGAAAATGAATCCGGATGGCTTTGGGGATCTCTTGATTTATTCCTCTACCATTTTTGTTGTTGTGAAATTTTGAAAAGTCCCTTCATGTTTGCCGAAGGAATTCTAATAACGTGTTGACCTTTTCATCTGGCAAAATCAGATTAAAATTAGTAGTCAACGACCAAAATTCTTCAAAGATACTAACAATCACTGTAAACCTCAGCTGTATTTGTCCAACAACTTCTAAAAATCCGATTCTTAATCTCAGACCTCGGCCATTTTCTTTTATGAAGCCATTCTTTGCGACTTCAAATCTACAAAAAGGGGATGAAAAGTGACTGTTTAATCTTTCTCTTGGGGATGGCGCAATACCTCAGCAAGCAAGCAGTGAAAGGCAGGAAGGCTCTATAGTTTTCAATTACTATTTGGAGTGCTGTTTACAGGCTCCTGTGGAACCAAATGCATTACAGTCGTTAGGCTATGTCCAGTTTTCTGGTTCACTCATCGTGTCTGTGAAGAAAACAAAGTTGATTTTGCACCGCTACAATTCTTAGGCTTTGTTTTTGCAATTCTAATCAAATAGAGGGTTCGTTGCCGAGATACGCCTCATTTCTTCCCCGCGATAAATCACACGTGTCCAGCAGATTTGGAGAAACAACAACTTTCCATTTTTTTTTCTGCCTCACAATTGACCACTTTAAAAAATTGCATGCGTAAACAGGATGTATGCCAAGCTACATTCATGATCCATTTGCTGCTCAGTAACAGTCAGGAATTCCATAAATAAAAAAAATACAATTATAAAAGGTTTAGCAAAGCAGAGGCGCATCTGTGGTGCAGCTCAGCATGACAGCTTACATTGTTAATCCTTGGGTAAAAATGACTTGCTTGTGGTCATGTTGACTTGCGATACCGAAACAAAGCAACAAAGTAATAAGAGAAATAAATAAGAGTACAATGACTCATGATTCCTCAAGAAATCATCATGAAACCTGAAATTGAACAACTGCTGCTTTTTTTTTTTTTTTTTTTTTTTTTAAGGTGATCGCCTGCAAACTGAGAGAAATCCAGCTCAATTAAACCACTGGAGCTGATGAGCACACTTGCATAAAGGCACAATAGGTAATCAATCTCCAATCAATAATGCTCTTCTTTCATCCTCACAGACTCTTCAGGGTGGCTGCCATGATATCGACTGCACTCACAAAAAACATAAATAAGTGAAGGCAAAAGTGAATGTCTGCAGAAAGCATTACAGCACGTCTCAGATGTGTCTGTGTGAAGGACTAAAGTAGGACATCATGAGCAGGAGCTATAATGAGATTAGACCAACAGAAATTAGGTTTTCCTATCAATAATTTTTTTTTTAAATTTTTTTTTTTTTTAACAGGGATCTGCTTTTTCAATGAGAACCAGTTGGTCTCTTCTTGGTGGATTTAATGTCCCATTATTGACCATTTGCCAGGTTTTTTTTTTTTTAGCTCCCATTTAAAAGGCAATTTTGGGATTGATTTTTTTTTTTGCCTTTATCATTTTCTTTTATCTGGGACAGAAGAACACCTAGGAGCCTCCCAACACAGTAACTGTTGGTCAATGAGCAGGGCCACCGACACAGGGGTGGTTTAAATGACAGAGAGGACATGGGGATTGGTTCATTTCGCCCAATTTGATATAGTGCTGTGGTAGAATACTACAATATCAACCCTCCGATCACATGCAAGGCAAGGGATGTCACCATAGACTGGAAAAAAAATGGACATGGTCTCCAACATGCAGTACCGCTGAGGACCTATAGGGCCTTGCTCCAAAAAACCTCCAGCTCCAGTAGACTCTTGTTCAAAAAGGTCATGAAATACAAAGTGTGGTTTGATTGACACGCCTGAGGTACAAGCCCCCCCCCCCCCCCCCCAGTTCTTCCAAATACGGTCACAAAAAAAAAGCAAGATGGCGACGGCCAATATGCCAGGCTCGAGGCACAAACCAGTGCACGACGTCAAGGTGGTCTGTCACTTGGTTGTCATATCATTTATCCAGTTCTACCACCCAGATTTAATTAAATCTACTTTGTGCTGGATTTAATTGATTGATACATCAATTAACTGATTAACCTGCTCTCATTTTAAGACGAGACTCACTGCTTCTACGCCATTAAACAACAGCTATAAACAGTTTTGCATATTTAATAGCAGTTAGATGTGGCATGTTTTTGCACGAGGCAAAGACATACAGTCTACGGCCAACACACATCGCATCCAATTAAATCCGATCAAATCAAACGGAGCCGTTGTGGCGTAATGACATCCATTCCTGCAAATATGTGCCCTAATTTGTGAGGATACAGACAGCGTCTCTGCGTGCATCTAACAGCTACCGCGGCAAGTGTCGAATCAAAAGAAGACGTTACAACACAAAGCCCCATAGTGCTCTATTTATAGGATGCGTCACGGCCTGTTTTTCTAATACAGTATGTGAATTCCTGCCGAGATTTTTCTACATAAAGACCTGCAAAATACACACATTTGTTATTTCTGACGTCAGCAATGATAAATCTGGTTTCTGAAGGAGTTTCAATGTCAGTGAAGTCATTCTTGTGTATCCCCAGTGCCCATGAAAATGTGGAAAACAAATTTTTAGATTCCCATCAAACAGTAGTTTTGTAAAGTCATTAAAAAAAGATACCTACACGTGTCTATCATTACAGTGGTTTTAAAAGCTTCAAAGTGGCTCCGCCGTCCCCCCTGACATGGCTGAGACACTGTTACAATTAATCCAAGTTAAATGATGCTTTAAGAGATCGCGCTTCTCTCTGAAAAAGGCTTTTAAGGAACAGTTAAACTGCGAGCACACACAGATGACACCAGAAAAGGTGAGACGGGATCTCTCTTCCACTTTCAGAAGGAATAGCTTTTGCAGCAAAGATTCCTGTTGGCTCGTGTTCAAAGAGACTTCAGACTCCAAACAGTCCCCTGAGTGGGACTGCAGTTTTCTCGCCACTTTCTACCATCTCTTTTCCTCTTCCACTTTATGTCTGTGATTCTTTCCATTTTACATTCTCTCTTTTCTGGCTTACTCTTCCCCCTTTTTTTTTTTTCTCACTTCTACTTTTGATTGTGCTGCCCTGTTGAGACTGGGTTGTCATGGGAAGACAATTTCAAAAGTGAGACAATAATATGGCGCAGCAGAGAATTTACTGACATTAATTTATTGACTCGCATAACTTATCAGAGAAATAAGCGAAGAGAACTACATTTCTGTAGCATTTTAACCAAAAAAAAAAAAAAGACAAAACAGAAAGATTAGAGAAAACTAAGCAAATTCATCAATTTTTGCCACTATCACCCAAAATATACCGGGTACAAGTAACTTTGACCTGTCAGGTTATTCTGAGAGAAACAGATTAAGGTCAGGCTGCAAATTCATTACAAATGCAATAATTCAGATGACTGATACTATGAAAATATTGTACATTTAAAACAACAAATAACACTAATACAGACAGCATGCTGCCAGCTCCTCCAGTTCACCCTTTGTGTTTTGCCTACCATCTCAACAGAGTGGATAACTGCCCCGTGGCCCCGACCCTCAGGGGGCCCAGCAGCTCCAGATTCTCTAGCAATTTGTGGTAACCTGACTGACTGGAAATCTGTTTGACAATAGTGTATGCACTACTAAAGTGAACCTCGAGGGGACCTCTCAATGTTACAGAAACGTGAGGCCCAGAGTTAAAATCGAAATGAATTCAACACATTTGTCAGGCCTCAAGGACACACACACTACTTTTTTGGTAAGTAACACTATGTAAACATGACTTTTTTTTTGTAAGAAAACCCCACAGGCAAGCTTTAAACCTAAAGTTTAAGCTGGTGTATTTTCTGCATTTTCATTATGAATTCATTGTAAGTGCTGCAGTGCGAAAAGGTTGCAGTCCAAGACAGAAAGGCACCAAAAAAATGTTCTATTATTATGATTGGGTAAAGTTTAGCCTTAATTATCGCTCCCTTTGTGTGAGGGGGTCATTCAATTTGAAGAACAGAGGCGCTCACTTCTAACAACGTAACAAATTCCATCACTAGGGGGCTCACTGGAGGGCGGACATCAAAGGAGGACAAATGTGCAAATGTGGAGCTGGATGCAGCCCTTCACTCTGCAGTTGGTGGTTGGAGAGTCGAGATAAGGAGTGGGAGTGTATGTAGGCACACAGAGAGGAGAGCAGTGCACAAGAACCTGGGGATCAAGGATACTCCACTTGTATGGAGCGTTATGAAGTCTTTGAGTGTGTGCCAAACAGTGCAGCGTGCAAGAAATACAAGAATTGTTGAGGCCAATGGAGCAATGCTTAGGGTTACGTGAACTGCAGAACTTGAAACTAAGTAAAACCTTCTTGATGAATAGATTCTAGTGTGTGGAAGGGTCTTTAATCGAGTGACCTTCAATTGGATCCTCAGGAACCAAACTATTGTTGTTTCCCCCCCCCCCCAATCAAACCATCTAATTAATTACAGCTAAATGCGCTCACCTGAGAATTGAAAATTGAAATAAATGAGCTCTGGATGACAACGCATGGGAATCACCGGGTTAAGATAAGGCCAAACAAGCAATTGGTGAAGAGTGTATTTTACATAAATAGATTTCCTCCTCAAGAGGACAGATAGTTTTGTTTAAATACGGGTGTTTGTATTGGGATCAGCACGGTCGGAGCAAACTAAGGTAACAGCAGAGAGATACACTTGAAATTACTGCATAAAAAGAGGGGAATTAAAAAATACTGCAGTGCTTAAAAACTGTAAGGTCAACAATATCCAGAGGGTGTCCTGAAATACAGCGGCACGATAAGAGGTTTGGCAACAGCTGCCTTCTTAAATTAGCAAAAATAGTCGGAAAAGTCCAAATCTGGGGGATATTATCCAGTAAACAGGAATGTTTTTATCACAAAGTTTTGCTTGAGTGCAGTTTTTTCTTCTTCTTCTTTCACCTCATGAGTCGTTACTGATTCACAGCCATGACAACAACATTCATAAAGACAAACATTGCTTCAGTCAAAACACACTCTGGAAATGCCACGGATCTTGTTTCTGTGACATTTGTGAGTGCTTCACCTGTGTGCTGTGGTTGCTTTTTAAAATTATTATTATTTTTTTTTTTTATTGTTTATCTTTCATCAATTGCTGATTGCACTTTTAGTGTTGCTGCCAGCCTCAATTGATACATGTTAAAATCAACACCAACTAAAAAGGCTCACTGTCAGCCTTAATTTCAGGAACAAAAAGTGGCAAAATGACTCAAACTAACCACACCTAACATCAAACTGACAGCCAGTAAATAATAAATTAATAATTAATAAAGTATATACCTACCTACCTACCTAAATGTGAAATTTTGGTGATTGAAGGTGTAATTATGAAAAAAGTCACAATTAAAAAAGATTGGTAATAGTTAGAGTGGAGGTGGGGTGCCTCAGATCAATTAACGAGCACTTTTTCATCAGTGTAAACCCTGCAGAGACACAGCGAGTTACAGCGGATACTCATCGCACCATTGAACAGGATGAAATGAAGACTCCAATAAGCAATATTAGACAAAAAAAAAATACTAAAGAGCAAAGCCGGAGTGGATGAATTTCCACACGCAGAATTTGGACAGTAAAAATAGTGCACTGTGTGGTAAACAGGGAGTGATTAATCTTGTTTCAAGCTCAAAACTAATTCACATGATTTTGCTTCGTGAGTGCAAAATCCTCAGCTGGTTTAGAAGTAAACAACATGCCATGAAACCTTTTTTGCTGTCTGCCATCAGTGCAAATTCATCTGCTGCATCCTCCCTCACGGCTCACATGATAAAACACGCAGTGAAACGATCACGCTCAAAAATGACAGAAAAGCAGTATTTTATCTGATGCTGCAATTATTTCATTTCGTTTCACCACCTCCATTATATTTTGTTTAAAATGTGTTGCACAAAAAGCAGAGTTAGAAATGTTTGTAAAAGTAAGTCAAATTGATTTCCAACATACCAGGAACTACAATAATTCGGTCTCATTTTAAAAGGAGGGGAGGTTGATCCGAAGGATATTATGTGGAAGGACGAAGGTCATTTGTCCTGCTGGAGGCTGTGTGATGAATGCAGCCGGTGGTTATATCGCCTCATGTTTTGGGCCTACTGCACGTTTAAATTAAGACACGCAGCCTTTCTCAGTTTAGAAATGCAACTGCTCCGAACGCAAAACACAGCTGACACTCACTGAGATAATTGCACCGATGATCCAATTGTACTGCTGCATATTAACATCGACTGTTGATAGACTTACTTATAAAGCTAATTTCCTTCAACGAGGCTCCCTGCGGGCTTTCCTCCCATTTAACACCGCTGTGTAGACCTGTGTGTTTGAGTGTATTAGAGTGCGCATACATTATGTTTCCTTATATTTGTGTCTGTGATGTTCGTTTCCATTTCTCCCCATTTTATAATGCATTGCATTGCTTTCTGTAAGGCGGCGGTTTAATTTAGATTCACATACCAGATATTCAAGTCCCTTTGAGAGTTAGTTAGGGAGTCCTGCCCAGAAGGAGGCTCAGACCAGCAGGGAAGATCTGGATTGGACGGGGAGAGGGGTAAACAAGTACTGCTTAAGAGTGATGGAAAACCCCAGAGCTGCACCAGTGGAGCTGGTCGGTGCAGGACTGGGGTTGGACTGGGCAGCTCCCAGAGGGGAGTCTGTGTTTGTCCTTCCCCTCCTCCCTGCAACTGCATGCCAGAGCTGTCAAAGCAAATACATGTTTTAGCAGCCATGTGTCCTGGTTAAATAAAGATTACACTTTACAGTTCATATTAAGGATTATGCTGTGATGATGACCGGGAATAGACGGTTCATCCTAGATTATGGTACATATTTGTATTCCTGTTGCAGAGGGGTGGAGGGTAGTGGTGGGGGGGGGGGGGGCATGTGTGCAGTATTAACTGTTTGGTCTAGAAAGGGTAACCTTCGCTTCGACTTGGAGAGCTGCGACCGAAGCTCCAGAGGGGTCACTTTCACCTGGAATTCATTGATATTACAAGGAAGCTCGCATGCGGAAATGTAAATCCTCCAAATATATTCATGTCCACATGGACGTCCGAGGGCAGGGTCAGCTGCGGCACGGCACCCGCGGGTTAAATGCTTCACTTCAAGTGCACATCAGCGGCCCCCACTCTGCACCTCCGGGTCCTCCATCTCCCGCCGAGAGCCTCCCATTGGTGTTTATGTATCGAGCCAGTGACCTTTTCAGCATGATTCAGATGGCTGGACCCGGAGTTCAGCTGGTTTACCCCTGTCAATAGCCGTCAGACGTCTTTATGAGGGAGGACTCTTGGCCCGAAATATTATGACTTGACTTAATATGCTTCACTAAACCGCAATCAGGAGATTTCCCCTCATGAGCAGAACCAGATCTGTGATGGAAAAGAGGCACTAATGCCAAATATTTTTCAAGTTTCTCTAAACTAATTTCTATCTTTGCCCCAAGCACAAAATGTCACAATAATCACATTCATTTGTTTTATTGTATTCTCTGTGACTGAATGATGAAATCAAAGAATTTACTGTCTGGTATCTGGTAGCAGGAGCTCACACTGAAAAGAGTGAGACACCCTTTGGGTTTGAAAGCTTATTAGGCGCAAGAAAAGTGCGGTTCATTATACCGCAGTCAAATCTCCAACCAAATTTAGCAAACATATTTACAGGGTTTCCATGAAATTGAAAAAAAAAAAAAAAAAAAAAAAATTCTAATTAAGGCTCATTTCCATCCACTAGTTACAGGATGTAATAATAGGAAGTGGGTGCATCAAGATAAACAGCTGCTGGTGCTAATTCTCCAGTTACCATTAAACCAACAGTCAAACGTTACAGTCTCCTAATTGCTCCACACAAGACTGATGTTTTTGTCTTCTGTAAATTTTTGTCTCTTCAGCGGAGGCTTGAATAATGTTTTCACGTTTTCATCGATACGCTGCTGGCTTATTGCCCGTCAAGTGTCAAATCAGGTCAAATACAGCCCATCACTACAACTGACAAAAGTCACCTCAAGGGCATTTACAATCTGGACGGCATATGACACCCTACCTTCAGACCAGATCAACTTAAATAAAGAAGAAAACGGGAGAGCAACGGACGGATGATCCCTCTGCCAGGATGAATGGACCAGCGACGGGGAAACAGCGACAGGGAAATGATCCTGTTAACTGATCTAACCACAGCATTTTATATAATTTTTTTATTTTGACTGTTGGGGAAAAGTGTGTCTTGTAGCTTTAATCACATTATATTCATATTCTATTACAACACATTCAATGCCCTTGTGTAACAGAAGGCACTGAAATCACTGGTTTTGTTGAATCTAATGAAAAATTTGCTGACCCATATATCCATGTTTAGCAGCCTGTGCATTGGGATGTCATGTTTTCTGCATATTATCTGTTGAATAATTCTAATTATCACTGTTTTATTATTATAAAGTCAATCATTTCCAAAAAAAGATTCTATGATTAAATTTTTTTTTTTTCACAAAGATGATAATGAATATTCTTTTCTCACAGTTTCAGGGAAAACAAAATGAAAAGGATACTGAGAATTAATACTGGTACTCGCATAAGCCTCTCACTTTGTTTGTTGTGAGACCTGAGTTGTGTGGGAGAGCTTTTTTTTTTTTGTATCTGTCTCTTTGTAATTTGAACAAAAGGAACTGCTTCCTGCACAGGCAGCAATATTGTTTGCATAAGTTATACGAGGGTGAGAGAGAGACAAAAGTGAGTGTGAGGGAAAGAGCAAGCGCTACCGCCTGCAGGTGTGTGCCGTGACACTGCGAAATCGCAGCAGTCACCAGGTTCGGTCCACAACTTTACACTTTCCTTGAGGTGGTAGGGGAACTCCTTCTTGCTCATTCCAGCAAATCAGATCGTTGGTGTGAAGCCACTTAAAGATTGTAGGAGCTATGTACTATGGTCCTAAAACTCGAGTAATCGCTTTACAGGATCCTATCTGATTTATCGTGACATATTTTTGAGATTTTCAAAGTCTGGCGCTGTTACTTGTTTACATTTGGGTAAATTGGCACCGTTAACAGTACGCCAAATGGGTAAATCAGCAAGTCAAACTGCTTCATGAGCAATGACATGAACACGTTTCTTTCACTTCTTGTCTTGTGGAAGTTAGTGAAGGTAAATCAAGGTGTAACACTTTAAAAAAAAAAATAAAAAAAATAATTCACTATTAAAATGTAATTGCAGCCCAGCACGGACATCTCGGAACACGTGAGAAATATTGTCTGAAATCTTTGCTTCCTGGACAGATGTCCGCATAACGTGGTTAAACTGCACACACCTTGGAGGAACATTTTCTCTCTTAAGTGGTTTGCGTAGGTGGAGGAGGGCTAAGAAAAAACACACTTGGTGGCAACTTGAGTCATCCTTGGTGAATCTCAAGTGCTCTCGCAGCCTGTTGGAAGAAAGATTTCTGTTTTGCTCAGTGTTAATTCGTGACTCCCTCAGCGGCGTACTTTCACCATAGAAAATCAAATCTCTGCTCCCCTCTTCCTTTGCACACTCAAGGTTTTAATATCACTAAGCTGCTTTTGTCATCCAACACCGCACAGGCCCTCTGCGACGGGCTCTGACACCATGTGACGTCGCAACATGCGCCCCTCTTACTTCCCACCCACCCTCGTCTTTGTTGTGCTGACACAGCGCTGCTTGCTCCCAGCACTAAGGTGGACGAGGAGGAGAGGGTTCTGCTCGACCGTCCTGCTATGATCAATTTTGGCCAGCTGGCTGTGTTTGTATTTGCATCATTAATTTATAACTGGACAAAGCTGTTCCTGGAGCATAATCACTGCTGCTGTGGCCCCATTACTGTCCGACACGAGTAATGTCTCAGTGTCAGATGGTGCGCAAGAATAACGAGGCGGTGGCCTTCTGCAGATATATATGTCACAAAGACCTTCAAAGTTACTATTAAAATCCACCGGGCGCCTGTATGGACCAGTTTCTGATGCCAACACTGGTTTCTAGGACCCCTTTGTTGCGTCTTTTACACTGTACGTTTCTATATGTCATTTACATGTGTTGTAAACTGCGGCGCCTGCGAAGGATTTAATTGTCCCTTTGTATGTTCTCTGGAGCATTTCTGTAAGATTTACTGAGCCTTTGAGTTGCAGAGTATAAACAACCTAAAGCCCTGTGAAGAACATGTTAAGTCTTTGAAGCAAATAAACAGGCTGCGCAGCAAAAAAAAACACACAACAAACACTCACAAACACAACATGACAAACGGGTTTAACAGCTATCTGTGTCTCCCATGTGTAAAGGACAGAGTCTAAAGTACGATAATACTAATATCCCAACACCATCTGCCTACCTTTGTCTATCATTAACATGAATTAAAAATGGAATTAGCATATAAAATGAATAAAATATTGATTCGTGTATAAGTAATCCAGACCAACAGGTTAAACAGTCCGGGCTGCCCCCGTCATGTCATGAGAAAGCGACATATACTAGTTCACCCTAATTCCATTTAAACACCTTTCATTAATACTGAATCACTGAGGACTTCTTGTTGGAGAGTGGTGGGAATGGCAATGAGGCACAAATGCAAATTCCTTCTCATTTCCTTCTTCAAATAACTGTCATACTCCCTAATCTAACTTTGAATTTTGCCTGCCCCGCGAGATGAATGCCTTTTTGTAGATGCCCTGCATTCAGATGGGACTTCAAGAGATTTATTAGGTTTCATTCGACCGCTGCCCAAAGAAAAAGTCATCTTTCCTCAATTCTTATGATCGAAATAAGCAAAGCAAAGACGTGTTGAGAAGACACTTCCATGGGCATAATCAAACTCTACTGTTTTCTTATCTGTGTCTTGGAAGGTGCTACGGTGAAAGCTATTTATTGTTTTCTCAGGGAGAGAGATGGAAACTGCGGAGAGAAGGGCATCACGATTAGACACCGAGCGAGACGATCCAACCTGTCAGCATCCGCGCGCCACAATGGGGCAATTATAAATTAGCGAGCTCAGGTATTAATCCAGCAGACAGCACTTTGGGATTGGCCGTTTGGCAGGGAACATTTTTTGGCCCGAATCAGAGAGTTGTTGCTGAAAGAGCTGACGCTGGGGGAGAGGGATGTAAAGAACGATGCATAAAGCGAGAGTGCAAAATAGGCGGAAGTGAAGGGAAGGATGTGATTGTGCCAGGCATCAGATCAGAGGGTGTGTAGTAAAAAGGCTGACTGCTGGTATTTCCAGCTAATGAGACATTTGGCTGTTGGTGGTCACGGTTTGGTCAAACCCGTACGCTTGTAATAGCCATGTAAACACTCAAACACACACACACACACACACACACACGCACACACACATACACACAAACGCAGGAAAGGGATTCAAATATAGCACTGACGCAAATTTACTGCAGCATTTCTGTTAATGGGTGGTCTGCAAACAAACTAGGTTTTTAGGTGTTTGCAGACCAGCCGAAAAACATAAATAGCAAAAAATAAATGTAATTTTGTAACTTCAGTCAACAACTACTGTCATGGTTGGCTGCACAACAACCATGCCCAGCTCTATAGTTTCTGAATTTTAATGGATTTTGCTGATTGTAGTCACACGATTGAGCTGTAATTAATTCTGAGGAGCATTCAGGTGTCTCAGAGCTTTTTAAGCAGCTGTGAAGGATGAAACAGGACACAGTTTGAGTTTTCAATAATTCAGGCTACATAATGTGTTGAGAAATTACCTGCGAGTCGGGGAACTGACAAAGAAGCCAACACTTAAAATGTAGAAATAATTCAAGTTTGGCACTGCAGAGCGAGTTTTGTAGGAAGATAAAGTCCAAAATCAAAGTTTCCTAACTTTAAATGCTGTTTTAACCTAAAACACGATCCATGTTTGAGTTATTTTTTTTATGATACAAAACCACAAGGGTTTCACATTAGAATATTTATTTTTGTAACAGTGATTTTGAATTGTTTTGCACAAATAATTCCCTCCCGAAGTAATTTTCATATATTTTGTTCGACAGGTAAGTTTTAAAAAAATGTAGTTCGTTGTTCAATGTTGAGGATCTGTTGCCGCTTACAAGAGGATAACAGAAAAAGAGCAATGCAGAGTTACATTTAGAGAGTCCCACCATACCATATATGTCAAAAAATGTCTGCTAAAGCAACACAAATTTTGCACCTTTGGGCAGAGTGAGATAAAACACAATTATTAATCCGACACAACGCAAACACGGCTGATTTGCAGCTTTGGTGACCAAACATATCAAAAAGAATTTGAAATTTTTGACCCCAATTCTCACAATGTGACTGCATGTATGACCCACACGGACAAACTGACCATGAGAGATGATGTGACACACACACTGGCTGGCGCAACGTTTTGCAAACACTATTTTAAAAAGTTTTTTTTTTTTTCCAAGTTTGCAGACAGATTACCGAAGTTTGTGACTGAATATAAACGATCAACACCACCTCATGAAACAGTACATCTACTGTAATGTTCTTTGGTCCAAGTCGATCTCTGTAATTAGAGAAGGGATATCAGTCAGCCATATTCAAAACGTACACTAACAGAGGCTCGAGTTGTTAGGAAGTTAATTCTCACAAATTAAGAAAACAAAACACTCTTCATTTACTTGCCCTCACAAATACCACAGATGATATAGAACGAACAAGAAAGCAGCTAACTGCCTTCATGATTGTGAGTCAGGAATATACAGTAAATCTATATTAGTATAAAACATGAGCTTTGCTCCTGCATTTATTGTACGAAATTCACGGGCTGTCGTTTTAACAATAAGAGCCTCTGACGTTCCACTTTTATTCCTGTCCTGCTTTAAATAATAATACTGACACAATGGATCACTGTAATGACTCGGATGGCAAGAGTCCATTTAATCCATCAAGTAAAAACTTGCTCACGAATAAATCAATTCACCACAGGAGTTTCTTTTTATATATCGGCAGATATTTAAATTGAATAGTACGATATAGGGATATACAGTCTCTTATACAACAACAAGTACAAACGGGAAACAACCAGAAAAGAAAGATGGTCCTCAGACAAATAATTTCATAAGTGCAAGGAATGCCTCACGAGATGGAGCGTTAGTTAAGAATCCCTTCTCTCTTTTCTTTTCTTTTTTTTTTCAAATTTCGTCGCAAACCTTTTGAGTGTCACCTGCTCTCTCGTAGCTGATGACATTAAATAGCACTTGATACACCGCTGACCTTATTCTGTGAGACAGAATGACAGTTTACCTGAGCACAGCTGTGCAGCGCCATCAGGTATAAGCCATTCGGGCTTATCCAGGTTTCCAAGGATTTTCGTTCAGGGCACATTGCCCACATGAAAGGGAATTTTGTCAGAGGGGGCTCCATGAATTATGCAATGGTAGAGTGGATTTGCAGGTCTTGCTGAAATTAATATGATATGGAATAAAGAGAAGGGGATGGAACTGGCGGCTTTATTCGGCAGAAGAAGGGGGGAAAAAAAAATCTGAATTTGGAGAGCGGGTTTTAAGGCAATGATGCACAAATGACAAATGGGCCTGGATGCAAAACCTGAAAAAACCTTTTCATACACTTCTCCATCGACACAAATTACACAACAAATAATGGGCAAATACAAAAAGGCCTATGATCAAGATGCACAGTTGTAATGCCAGAAAACTACCTTGAGGTAATTGTGAAGGGTTGTTTGAGCACTTTGCTTTCGAGACGACACTCGTAAAGAGCTATTTCTATATATATCTGTGCTGGATTAATAGAAGGCCGCAAGTTCTGTAGGAGAAAGTAGCTCCTGACTCATATTTAATGCAAAAAAATAAAGTGAAAAGAAGCAGCCATTGTATGAAAAAACAAATAGTAGTTTGGTGTTTGTTGGATAATGGGTTGTGAATCTATTCCACCCCCCCGCCCCCCTCGCACTATTTGTTAATCCAAGAGGGCAGCTGTTGCCAGATCTCTAATCTATGTCCTTGTCTTCTTCGGGATACTGTTGACCCTTCAGTTTAAAGCACTGCGGTGTTTCATAACTACAGCCAGACAGCCACTCAGGCAGACAGATGGACTGATAGGTGCGTGTGCGGCGTCTCCTCTGAAGGGCCTGTCACTAATTATCTGCATACTGTAGGTGTTAATATGGGCTATAGTCTTAAACCAAGGTGGCAGAGTACCGTATGAATACTAATCCTAGTTATCTCAATTATCTGCTCTGTCAGGATGATTTGTGTAGAAAATGACACTGTGCCAACCTAAGGTGATTTGATAATAAGTGTGGACTCGGAGCCCACTGAGCAAATGCTTTGACAATTTATCTAATTGACAGTCTATGACTCATTGGATCTGGCACTTCATTTCAATTACTAAGTCCGAATCCCTGGCAGTGCCGGGAAATAGCTGAAGGGAAGGTTTAAGATTTGTTTTTACATTTTTTTTTTTATCCCATTTGACCATTAACAAACGTCTTTATTGGGATTTCTGCAGATTTCTAAACCTCTGGTTTTTTTTGTCTTGATGGTTTAAACCTCCTGATAACTGATGTCATCCCCAGTTTTGGAAGCCAGAAGGGCACTCCAACTCTAACACGAGGCCCTTTCAACCACTCTTCTTTCTAAAGTGACTACAGCTGTGGGGGTGATTGATTTTTGCACGCAGAGAGCCAGACACAACAAACTGCTCTCTCAAATTTGTTTTTTTCTCACTGTAAGATGAGCGACTTGAGATGAAAATATCTCGGAAAAAAAAAGTCAAGCAAATGCTTCCCCTGCCACCGCAGGATTACGAAAAGGACACACAACCCGAGCCAAGCAGGATCTTGACATTGAACTGCTGTTGTAGAAACCAGAATTTGGTCAAGGTTGTGGATGGGTGTGTGTTTACTTTAAAACTAAAATCACTAGTTTAATTCATGGCCCGTAAACATATTAAAATGCATGTCGGCTTGTTCTGCTCGACTCAGGGACGCAAGAAGAAGTGATGTTTAGAATCATTTGGCTGTTCAATACGATGTTTAAAAAAAGGGTTAGTGCTTAAAAAAAAACACCCAATTTTTCCTCTCGACTTGAAACTTCGCAATTTTGGGGAAAATCTGCTGCAAAATTAAGCATTTTTTCAACGCAACATTCACAAAAAAACTGGATAGCCAGCTGACATCTTCGCTAACCGAGGCCTAAACTTTTTTCTCAGGTATTACGTTTGTAATGTTTGCCTCATTATTTGAAATACTGGCTATCTTTAATTTATACATCCTGCATTATAACATTACACTGTTTACATGACATAAAATACAGGAAAGCATAATAGGTCCACTTTAATCTAAGAGAGCGGTTACGATCAACCGTGTTACCATTTTTATTCCTCCGGAGGGCTTCAAACTGACATACTGGAAGTGGTCTTATTGGATATTATGTTTTGTATTTGTCTTTTTTAAATCCCTTTCTCCCCTCCCGATACAAACATAAATCAGCTGAAATCAAATCTGCATTCCCAATGAGCGTCTACAAGATATAGCGTAGCTGTGTCCTTCCATTGTGCTCCAACACAGTGACTGTAGAGGCTACTTATTTCTCCGGGATGACTTGTTGGACGATTGCCCAGGCAATGGTCATTGGCCCACTGCTTTGGCATAGAGTTCCCGTGGGCAGTGGCGCAGCTTGAAATGTGAGTCCATGGATCACAGTAAAAAAAAAAAAAAAATGAACAAGGCCGCCGTAGCCTGCAGGGAATGTCAAATTACAGCACGGAGTAGAAGATATGAGAAAAAGCACAGAGGATCTGTGTGGAATACGACGCTGCTCTGTGGTTATTTTTAAGTGTTGACCCAGAGAATATTCGAATGTTTCTGGTTTATCTGGCACATTGCAGTTTGCTGGTTTGTATAGGTTTGCTTTGATATATGTGCATTTATTTTTGGTTTGGATTCATATTGATTAGAGTACTAATGGTGTTTGTAGAAGGAGAATAACTCAAAATTCCCACGAAAGACAAACACTTCTTCCTCAAATGCGCTACTTCCATTTTCTTAACGCTTGCTTCGCAAGCATTTACATCTTTCTTTCCGACTTTCATCCGCCTACTTGTAGCACCGTAACTTTCCACTGTTGTGAACTCGGTGGGTCCAAAAAATATAGATCGAAGGCGGAGGTGATAGTTGACTGTGCCGTGGAGATTTTTTTATTCGAACCTCCCGATAGAGAGGAAAGCCAGCTACCATCAGAGGCAAGTCTGCTCCACCCACTCAAGGTCTGGCAGCTCATTAGGTTCTATTCTCGATCATGTGTGAGAAATTGCCTGCAGGTAACTGAGTCTTACCATTTTCTTTTTCTGCTGCAGAAATTTGCACAGAAAAAGAGAAATCCTGCTCTGCCATTGTGGGAGCTGGTTAAACCGTGGACGGCTGTGTCTCCACCGTGACAATATTTGTATGAATGTATTCGCCCATTATACACAGCTCAGCTTGCATCATTCAACAGCACTCCTGCTTCCACCTGCCTCCCAGCTCCTATTTTCTGACTCTCCAGTTCATTTCTTTTGTGGTGAGACACATTTGAATTTTCTTGGGGAAGGACGGTGAAGGAATGTGTAGCATCGCCTCATGCTCACTTTGACATACTGTATTGGGTTGTGGTCAGAATAAGAGGAATCCCATTGGCCATAGTTGTTATTAATTTAGGTGCTTTAACACAGTAGGTATTAAAATGACATACCAATGATCTAAAGCTATAGAATGTTAAACTGGATTCGTATCCTCCCTCCAATAGATTCATTAGAAATAGAGTTATATTTTTTGGTACCACTGTCCAGTGTGCAAATTATGGAGCGATCCTGGTAATTGCCAGCATTTTTCCTGCCAGATATTTGCCTGAGCCGCTCAGCAATTGCTGCATTAGTTAATTTCTTTATACTGGACTGTGTAATATTACCTTATGATAGTCTTATACGTTACGTTTTAATTTACAGAGTCAGGGAGGTTGCTAAGTCCTGAAGACACAAACTCAAAGCAAACTTCGTTTCAGTTGAGGTGATGCACGTTCTCGCTGCTGTATTCACGATATTAAACCTTTTGACGGGTGGTGGTGATAGCATGCTAAGTCAAACGATGACCGGTGTTTGAGGAGATTGAATTAAAGCAATACGGTTCAGCTGCAAAACTAAAACAAATTCCTAAAAGAAGCTAAAACGCTCTGTACTGAGTAGCTGAAAGAAAATGCCGAGTTTGGTGGTAATTTTCTGAGTTTGTGACTATGAGCAACTCCTTTCACATTACACGTTAATCTGATTTATGTTTTATAAAAGTACTGATTATAGAAGCTTTAAAGGAGTTATTTTAGTGTAATTGATATATAGGTACGGTAACAGTTAATAATAATAGATCATATTAAAAGATAATTAATTTTGCCCTACTTTCTATTCACAAGCTTTCAGAGATTTATATGATTAAAATTTGACCTAATGATGACCCTAAAGACATCAGGTATCTACGCTAATATGAGTTATCCTGCTCTTATTAATGGCGTTTATGAGTTCACCTTTGTTAAAAGTGCAACATTATTTCTATCTGCCTTTTGCTCAGTAATGTTTCTGCAAATAAAAATGCCATTTAAAACTCGAACGTGTGCCAGATTTCCACTTATCATTGAGTAGACGCCGTTGGTCACCTTGCCTTTATGAGCCGCTGACCCTGTAAGACTTTCAATATTATGTTTTAGTGTCACGATTTGTTGCCACATAATGTTCTGAAGGCTCTTTCACGCTTTTTCACTCTGGCCCAAAACAGATTCTCCTGGGAAACACTGAGTCCAAGTTGTTTTTTTTAGAGAAACAAAAAAAAGTGGGTGACAAAAGGGAGACTCAGCAGACCGGTAATTAACAAAGTAAAGTGTCCTTGAGTGTGATGTGGAAGGAATTGTGTTGTACATCTCACAAGAGGCTGGGAGTACAACAAAAGCGTAGCGCTCAGGAACAGCGGAGACATTTCACAGCACTCAGGCTCATCTTCTGCGGCTCTGAGATTTACTACATTTGGCAAAAGTGCTCCGTTTCAGTGTTCATATCCCTATTCTTTCCTCCTTTTGTAATATATTCATCGATGTTCCTGTTTGGCACCGATCCTCAGCTGTAACGATACTGAACATCATTTTCCAGCATCTTCAGTCTAAAACGATCTCCAAAATCAAAAGCCAACAACACTGTGAACGTGGATACATAAGCCCACAACTCATATCATGTTATTCCATTTGACTGCACTGGGAACCTGTGTTTCGCTTCACTGATTGAACTGGCTGTTTCAGACATCAGCTTGCCTGTCACTACACAATCGATAGGCCTCCCCTCGAAATACCCTCAGCGCTCCAGACTGGCTAAAACACGGCATTTAGCATGATTGACCATCATCTAATCGAACTGAAGAGTCGATGGGGTGCTTTAACTATTGACCCGCGCTCTCAAATCGGTCCGGGCAACCAAACAGCAGCGTGGCAGACTATGAAATGAACAGTTGCATTCCCTATCTCTTTTAAGGAAAGCCATCTCTTCTCTTTTCTTAAGAGGAAAGCCCAAAGGGACGAGAAGACAAACAAAAGAAAGATTGGTTTTGATTCGAGGCCAGCAGGGCTGCATGTGGTTTTGAGAAGTTGGGAGATTTAAGCACTACTTTAATCTCTCCGCATAGTTATCTCTTTGAGAGTTGTCCAAGCAGTATGCATCATCCATTGGAGCCGCGCGAAGCAATGCATCATGCAATCATTGAGCGATTGTATCCCCCGTGTAGTGAAGCGAAAGGGGACTGATTTTCCTGGCGGGCAAACAGATATGCAGACATACATGCAAAAAACATAGAATAGCAAATTCAATCACTTCAAATCCTTCAGTTGTGCATTATTATGATGGCGGATGTGTGTGTGGGCCTGGTTCACGGGGAGCATCTCGAGAATTATCGTGCTCAGCGGGAGGGTCATACATACATACGGTACTAGTAAATAGATCAAAACCTCACAGAGACGTATACAGGCTTTCTAGTGCAAAAAGATAGATATACACACAGACTTGAAAGTTATTTTTTTCTCCACCTCTGACATGCAAAATAGACACTACATCCTTGTCCTGCTCGCGTGCGTGCTTCCATGCACACACAAGGTAAACATAGACCTTTTTTTTGTTGTTGCTTCCTACCCCCTCACTCAGAATAAGAATCACGCCGCATAAAGGTGGAAAACTCAACACCACGCAGCCCCGTCTGACTGTCTGAAAACTAAAACAATTTCTGAGATTCTATAGTCCTTGGGTGAATTATTGACCTTTGCTTCGGCGGAGGCACGTCGGAGACTGCACTGTTTCTCTTTTCCAAAACACCCAAACACGGAGTCAGACACAAGCACAAACAAAATGCACGCACCCATTCGATGCTGCATTGGTAGGTGGAGAAAAAAAAAGAAAAGGATATTACACTCCTCTGCACTTTGCTACTTTTGGGAAACATTACCTTGCACTGCAATATGATAATACATTGCATAATGTACGCACACTCCAAAAACCCACACAGGCGAATTACCTGGAGGTGCAGAGGGGTTGTGCTGCACTGTGCCGCTGCGTATGGAGCAGCGAGCAGAGGAGTGGTTGTTGGTTGTGAGGTTAGGTAAGGTGGCTTAGGCCGCAGCGCGCCGCCGATCAGCTGGGGTGCGGAGCCGGAGGCAGCGGCGTGATGGGGGCTGGAACAAACGCGAAGGGAAAAGAGGCTCACGGTTCCCGCAGTCCCGGCCCGAGCTCACTCCGCAATCGGCCTGACACGTGGAGCACACATGCCGGGAAAGAAACGAGAACCATGGAGAGTTTTGTGCTTAAAAAAAAAAAAAAAAAGGTGAAGAGCGGGTGAGAGGGAAAAGACTGAAGGTGATGGAGGAGGGACGAAGAGATAAGGAAGTGGCGGGAGTGTGTTTGAGTCAACAGGCGCTGCTCCTTTAGAGCTTCCGACAGATGCTCACAAACAGAATAAACACTCCAAATATAGTCGCACGGACACACACACACTCACACATATCTGCACAAGATGTACGTGCACGCCTCCACACAAGGTGAAAGCCACCCAATCATCCACAGACCACGTGTATTCGATCAGATTCATACAAAGGCATTCGACAGTGATTCTGATTGGTCAAAACCGAACACTGCAGTGTATGTCAAAGCAATGGTTGACTGTTTTCTCCATCTGTCTTTTTAAAAAAACATTTTTTTAATCTTGAATTATTTCATTGGAAACGTCTCCCTGCTGTCAGCTCAAACTGAACATTTGGCCTCGTGACTTTGTTTTAATATATCAATGCAATGTTCTGCTGCTGCGGTGATTTATTTTCTCTCTGCTCCCCAAATGGCCTCAGATAAACGCCCACAGGAGCTTTTTCCACTCTTATTTTTTTTTAGCCTCCCTTTTCCACGATTGAGGCTGGAATAAATAAATAAATATAATTGTCCAAAACGAAGCTGTCAAAATAATGGATTTTTTAAATTTTTTTACAGCATATAAGACTTTTTGTCATGTGACGGCATGTCAGTTTGATGTGTCACATTTGTCAGAATTTCCACACATTAAACAGCCAGAAGGGAATTAATTATGAAGCATATTCAAATCAATAAAAGGAAGATACAATTCCCCCCGTAGGGTTCTCGCAGCTTTTTTTTTTAGGCTTAATTACAACTCGTAATGCATTATGTTCATAATACATGGCCTATGTGAATGCTCCCTTATTAAAAAAAATCCTCCCACATTGCCTTTTGAACTGGTGGAGATTTGAAAAGCCGCTCTTAAAACGTTCCTTCACGTTGGAAATGGTTTGGAATATTTGCCCCCGTGGCTTGATCAAACAGCTCGCAGTGAACTATCAAAGTAAAAAGCCCCTTCAGAGAGACGCTGCTTCAGCGAGGGAGGCATTATTATGGAGAGGGCCCTCTTCAACACAAAAGCTGTCCAAAGATATAGAAAGAATAGCGGTGGATGCATGAGGGTCGTGTTCATCTCAAAAGAAAATTGAGGAGGGAAATGCAGAGGCTTGGCAGATTGGCAGTGGAAGTGGTTTGACCATATTTTAGATCAGAAACAACACTTCTAGTCAAACACCAGAGGGACTCAAAGAAACTGTCCTTCATAAATATTTGTTTTTGCTAACTGCAGGTGCTTTCAGAGATACAAGCACATACGTCATCTTCTTTTTAGAAGCCCTTTTGGGTTTTTATTGCTGTAATGAAAAGCTCTAAGCAGGACAGAAATCATTTAAACCTGATTGAGAACACAGTCTGGCTTCGCCGTCTTCGCTCCATTTCTTTGTCATCGATTGTCAACGCTGTGCTTAACATTTTCTGCACCCGAGTTATTCACACCAGTCACATTCAAGCACGTCACCACTCCCTGAACTCCGGCTAAGCTCTGATTGTTTACAGGTATTAAGTAAAGCCCGAGTTTAAAACCTCTCTGGGCTCATTTTTCACTGCGTTTTGCATCTTTCCGTCCTGTAATGTATCCCATAAAAAAAAAAAAAAAAAAAAAAAGAACGGCAGCGACGACATCCACTGTAATAAGAGCCTGGATGAATTCAATCGTCAGCGCTCCCACATGTGGGATTTTTTTTTTAGAGTCGCGTCCTGCTAGTCTAATTTGAATAATACAACTGTCAAATGGTTTTGCTCCGAGCCATTACATTACTTCCTCTATTCCGCTTTTTCACTCACATGCACCTTCCCCGCTGCTCTGCCCATCGAACCACGAGAGATTATACACCCAACGCAAAGATCTCAACACGGAGGCTTCAAATAAATAAACCTGAATATTTCCTATTTCCACTCTCCCCGTGTGTGTAGAGTGAAATATCGACTATTCCACCTGCACTTAGGGGTGTGACACTTTGATTGACGTCTCTAACAAGACTGTAGCGCGGCATTTGTTTCCTCAGTTCCCTATAAATTAGCTTGCAAGAATTTTCCAAATAGCACATGGGATTATGGGAGGATTTACTGCGGGAGAGTTTACCCCTGGCATTTTTTTTTATTTCGGCAGTGCTATATTTCTCTTCAGAGCCGCACACGTGCTTCCCTGGTGGTTTAAAGGCTAACATCTGCACCCTCTCCTCATAACAACGGTGATATTTGAACAGCCAACGTCACACACTACGAAGTTATTGATAGACACAACCGGACTTCTTCATTTCGACATCACTCTCAACTAAATTTGATCGTGTACCCCAAGTCAGAGCAAAAAGTGAAACGAACCCCATAAGGCGTGACGGGTGAAACAGACAACGCGAGGCAGACAGATAATTGCGTGCGAGTGTGAAAACTTCCGCAGGGATTCCCCGACTGTCTGGCGACACGAGGACTCTCACACCGTAATGAGTGTCACGGAGGTTAATGAGGTGCCTCCTTCGACAACCCACTTCCTGTAAGACTCTCACCACTAATCAAGATGTGAACTCTAAGTCTCAGGCACACATTTAGATCTAAATTACAGGAAAAGTCGGCGATAACTCCACCTCCAACACACACACACACACACACACACACACACACACACACACACACACACACACACACACACACACACACACACACACACACACACACACACACACGTACGTACACACACTCTTCTTGAGGACCTTTGAGTATAGACAGAAAGCACTGGTTGAATTTCCTCCTGGATGATTATGTTCATTAACTGTCCTGGTCTAGTTGTAAACAATCTGCAGTCACGAATCTAAATTAAAAAAAAAATGTAAATTTAAAAAGGATTTTAATTAGCTGCACAAAAACATAGTGTAAAAAAAAACAAGAAAAAAGGTGGTCCTGTCTCGTCAGCCAAAACCTTAAGTAACCCCCCGCAATGATTCACCCGATTTGACCAAATTAAAACGAAAAGGGTCGGTTACCAGCGCGAGCAGGAAACTTCAAGAAAAGAGTTACCAACGTTACTGGCTCCATATATTTTGCTTCATTAACCTGAAGTGTACAGCTGTGCTCGGCTTGTACCCAAACAGAGTTGTTGACTAAAAACACATGGTGAAGGTTGTGAAACAGTCACATTTATACAAACCAACACCGATAGACAAACAAGATTTGGTGAGACTCAAGCTTGCAATTGCATCTCTGCCCTGATGAACCCTAACTCAGCTTTGAGATGTCATTCGCAGCCGATCAAATCTCAGGAAAACAAACGTGAACCGTTTAAACGGATGCTAATATTTTCTTGGGTTTGTGCAGATTTTCAAGTTTCCAAGCAGTTGCTTCCAACTCGACCTGTCGGTGTGCATCGTTCACGAGTGCAGCTTCCAAATTAAAAGAGCATAAAGAAGAAGAAATGTCTCCCACACACTCAAAAATATTCTCTTTATTCCCGTTTCTTGTAAGATGGAAAGACTGAATCGTCCAGGGGGTTTGAAGTTGACGCTTCTGTTGCTTTCTGAGGCCTTGTTACAAAATACAGATATCCCACTGTGTATGCACATTGGATACACCGCATCTCAAGTATACATGATGTGAAAAAGCAATGCTTTCCCCTGGTCTCGGAGATACTCCCACCCCCTTTTGCCCTTATACATTTAGGTATTTGTGCGAAATTGTATTCACAATCTGTATAAGGTCTCCAATCTCCAAGAGATCTTAAAGTGAACAGAAATTGTGTTGTGAGAAAGTTTCCTCCCAAACACATTTTCCTCAGCTCTACAGTAACTGTATCTCAGAGGAGCAGGTGTGTTTCGCGGCAACTGTTGTGATTGTCATCTATTATAGAGGAGCCATAAAGCCCAAAGTTTGCAAGCACTCCTTCAGAATAGAGGGAAACTTGAAGCAGGACACACACACACACACACACACACACACACACACACACACACACACACACACACACACACACACACACACACACACACACACACACACACACACACACACACACACACACACACAGGAGGACCCGCGCGCATTCATATATGCACACTTCCAGTTTGGTTTTGCATTCATTTTTTACACCACAATCTGTTGAGCTATGT
Source organism: Brachyistius frenatus (assembly GCF_029030835.1). NCBI lineage: Eukaryota > Metazoa > Chordata > Actinopteri > Embiotocidae > Brachyistius > Brachyistius frenatus. The sequence goes on from NW_027210625.1 coordinate 137,775, forward strand.
CTACAGGGTCTTATCTTTAAATAATAGATGCATTAGAAAATGGAGCATTTCTGCCACTGTAAAAGTTCATGAATAAATGACGATTATGAACGTACACCCGTGTGTATGTGCGCGTGTGCCGACGCGTAGCACACTTGCGTCGCGGCATCACAACTCGAGACCGTTAAAAGGCCCTTCTTACGAGCTTTTTATGTTGTCACCGCACTCCGCGCCCTCTGTGCCGCGATTGATTTTTTTTAATTTTTTTATATATACCATCGTCCATCACCCGTTGTGCTTAAAAGTCCGGCGCGGCTACTTTCAAAATGAAATCTTATGCAAATGAACGACCAGTGCTATGGTAATGAAAGACCACCAGAAGTATGGTGCACTGAAATCGGTGCGGGAGGATTATTCCAACTAAGCCCCAAAGTGTCATTACTTTATTTTATAGATCTATAAACTCTGAATTAAACTGCAAAGTGTTGCAAGACGCTGATGCTAATTTTAAAAAAAAATTATTCATTTTATTTAACGATTTCTTATAAACTCGCTGTCGCACATTCAGTCGAATTACTGTTTACACACGGTTCTGTGTAATCTAAAAATTATAGCTCTATAATCCCTCATACTTATTAAATATTTAATAATAAACATGCTTGCATTAGTTGTACTCTCAGCTTCTATTCAATCTTTTGTCCACGGTTCTATATCTAAATAAATTAGCTGCTGCCTGACAAGAATGACATCATGGAGACAAGTGTTGTTATCCATGTTCATTCACGTGTCCACACGCGCCTCCTACCCGCAAGAGGTCAAAGGTGAAATGCCATTTACGCTGACATTCCCCCCGCCCCTGTGTAATTCATCACTCCAGCAGGTTTCTGTTGAAAGACGGCGAAAGACGGACGAGCGGCGACCCGCGAGTCCGCGTGGGCGACATGGTAAATTCAAGTGTTTGGGTTCTCCACATCTCAGTCAGAAGTCGGAAATTCCCACTAGTTGGTGTGTGTGTGTGTGCGTGTGCGTGTGTGTGTGATCCAGTGGCCTACTTTAGAAAAACACTGCGGCTACTGATTCCTGTCGGCGCTGCGGATGTGCTACGATGCTAAAAACGGTCCTTTCGCCTTAAAGTTCACCACACAGGCACCCTACGGTCGGCAAAATGTGAGTCTCCGAGCAATAAACCATACATTTAGACCACATCATTATTAGAGAGAATGAAAAGAGACCCTGAACATTTGCAATATTACGGATAAGTAACAAGAGGATGAATTCATTAACCGGAGCCCTGACCAATCAGGTTGGACCTTGTCAATCATGTAAGCGTCTCATTAACCTGAAATACAGGAAACAAAAGTATCCACGTTAGATTTGAGTTTAATATATAATTTAGTTTTATTTTCTTACTTTTTTCAATCAGACTTTGAGCGACTCTAATGTATCTAATTTTCGATATATTTTACATTTTTCGATCCAATTTTAAAACCTCAAACTTAAAAAAAATAAATATGTAATGCTTGAGACTATAAATAACAAAGACACACGAATCCAAAAACACTGATTAATAAACAATAACCTGTAAAATGACATTGATTTCAATTTCAAAATTATGTCGCAAAAATTCGGCAGGCTGTGTGTAGTGTAGTTTAATAGTTCAGTTGCTTCTAAGATTCATTTATCAATACGGCAATCTTAAAGGGGCATTTCACCAGTTTTACACACTTGAACTCGTCACAAGGAGGTGCAACGTAGCCTGTATAAAAAGTTCTGTGATGTTTTCAATAAAATAATCCCGAGAATGGCTTCTATTGGATCGAGATTTTGGATTCTTAACATGGCGCGAACTGGAGGTGAGGAGTTGGAAAGAGTTCCTGGAGGTGGAGAGGGTCTGTCGAACGGACCTGGAGTGTGAACACGTTACATATAAATTAACATGTGTTACATTCAAGACCTCGTCAAAAGAATGGACACAAATCTGATCAAACCCACCACCGCCAGGGACGGCTCTCTCTGTGCACACGTGGTGTTTTCACAGTGTAAGGAAACAAAGTTCATAACCTCGAAATAGTACGACAGCCATGCTTTCTTGTTACCTTTCTCTCAGCCTAAAGAGTTTGTGCTTCAATTAACACGTAGCGCTTACAGCAGCAGCTGTTGAAGCTAATTTGTACCAGAGTCAGTACAAAGACGACCTGCCAGGCTGCGCTCAGTGACAGGGAAATAAATTATACGTCTTAATTCAGCATCAACCTTCGTCAGGGTTACAACTGTTTTCATTAGTATGAGGAGAAATACTTAATTTAACATGTGCTGGAGACAAACAGCGACAACGAAAGGGGACTCTAGTAATACGTTAGCGTTGTTTCTTATGAACTTCATGCTTTGAGTTGAGGTGGATAAGTATCCGGAAACTCCAACGGGTTTGGAAAAGCAGGGCTGCAGGTGTTCTTAAGGGAAATGCTCAAAGAGCACATTAATGCCGCCGTACATTTTTGTTTTTGCTCGCCGTGATAAATGTTGACCTAAAATAAATATCAGACCAGCAAGAGTTTTGTAGCTGCAGACTAACGCGTATGCGAACGGCTGCTCTCGCGCAGCCCACGTCGGGTCATCGCGGGGCGACGCGCCAACAAAGAGGCCGTGCAATCGCGTCAATAAAGTAGAGAGCGAAGCAGAGGCAGAGAGATGGCAAACAAAGATGCAGCGGGCGGTTGTTTTGCTGCGCGAGCATATTGGGATTCATCCCCGCGAAGCGCGCGTGTTGTAAAAGTCTTTCCCGTCCACATGACAGCTGAGGTCAGAGCCTACGCTTCCTGCAGATTGACACCTCACCTTGTAACTCGCCGCCTCCGCAGCTCCCCGTTGGCGAACTCTGCAGCTCGTCTCATTGATTTCTATCTCAGGATCAAGTCCCATCACACACACACACACACACACACATGAACAGATCAAACACATGCAAAGTTAATAATTTGACGGGTGTCAATGTCAGCTTAGGTCTGCCTCCGTTCCCTCTCCTTTGCCCTCAACTTCCATTTTTTTTATTTTCTATTTCGGGATTCCTTCAGCACCAGAACTCCAGCGCCCCTGAGTATTAATTATTTGTATTGCCAGCGCTCTGATCTGTGGTCTCCTGTTAGGATTTGCATAGATGGTGCAAGGCAGGCATGTCTTATCCTTTACCAGTGAGAATTCAGCATCTTTATATAATAAGGAACATGAAGAAAAAGTCCCCCCCCCCCCCAAAAAAAAAGAGACACGGAGCGAAAAAAAAAGTTCTGTGGCATCGTAGTTGTTTCTCAGATTTTCTCCAAATGGTTAAAGATGAAGAACTCGGCAGCTGCAGTAAAAGATTTGCATCAGATTTTTGTTTTTTTTGTTTTTGTTTAAATTTTTTTTACCCCGATATCAAACTTTGGGGGGTTGGCAGTAGATCACTCAAAAAGAACAAAAAGATTTACTGATGAACTTACATTATTCACACACTCAGGGACACTTTTCAGGCGTTAAAGTAAGGCACGATAACCCGCCCAGAAAGATGCCTCCATTACAGACTGATTTATTAAATTAAATGATCATTACCGAATCCCAAGGTCACCGTAGCTTTCGGCCGAGGGATTTTAAGACCCACTTTATCCGTGAGTCTTCGACTGTCATTTAGAAGCCTAATAGAAAGTGCACAGATTCGCACAGCAGGTGTAATTAAATGCTCCCAGACTAGCGATAACTGTTCCCACACTTGAATGTGTTGAAACAAAGTGAATTGAATTAAGAGTGGAAATTATTAGCAGAAAATTGCACTGACACCGCAAGCTTTTATATCCATTACAAAAAGCTTGACGGCGGAGCCTCCTGCTTGGAGATTTTGCAACAATTTTTCATGTTTTTTTTTTAATTCATGTTTCTGCTTTGAAATGTATAAATGAAAACGCCGCTGTATTCATTATTTAGGCAGACGAGGGGGAAAAAAAAAAAGAAAAAAGGATGGAAATGGTGCTATATTGCGGATACAAAGAGGCGTAGAAGGCTTTAATTTCAGACTGTTCATCTTGCCAAACGGCAGTACGACTTTACTTCCCTTTACTTATAGCTGTGGCGTATAATAAATTCATAAATCTATAATTATCTGGACTTTTTTTGGTGCCTCTGTGTTTTCCTGCTGTGCTTTGCTGTCTTTAGCTGAAGGACAGGCTTTGCACAGTGTGGGGGCTCGTCGACATAATGGAGCACTGCATTTGCACGGTGTTAATCCACCTTGTGCAACAAGGTCACTGCATTTCCATCCACTACTTTATTGTGTACTTTCAGTCAATAGTTCCACTTGCAAGCATGTGCAGTCGCATTAATTACTGCGTAAACATGTGGCAGGCTTACAAGAGGCACTGCATTTATCTGAGTAAATGTTTCCCTCCCGAAACTCCCCTTAATTCCATTTTGATAAAGATTTCAGTGCTTTCATTTTACGAGATCCTCTTCTGTCCGACCCTCAGTCCTACATACAGAATCTCCCGGCGCTGCACTGAGGAAACGCAACCCTGTATGTTCTTTTACTTGACTGGACTCGAGCCCCATCAGGCCCCACTCAATGTATTCTCTCTGCTCCGAGACTGTCTCAATTAGTAAGTACTCCGGGTACTCCCCAGGCGTCTCAGTTAATGAGAAAGTTCTCTTAATCTTCGCTTTAGTCCTCCTCGCCTGCAAAAATAAGTGGTATAAACAACAAAGACAAAGTGGAATTTTTCAATTACAATCTTTCATTAATTCAAAAAAAAAAAAAGAAAAAAAAAGGCTTTGTCTCAGTAGTTGAACTTGTTTGACTGGGGATCAAATCGCAACCGAGTGTCCTCGCTACACGCCGTCCTTTACATTCTCCGTGTTCCCCACAGAAGAAAAAGAAGAGCGGCTGGTGTTTTTGAATACAACTAAATGAAGCATATCGCTAATCAGCGGCTCAGAGTCTCAGGGTGACGTTCATTCTTTCACTATGACGGCTCTAATTGAATTCACACGCTTACCGGCAGGGATACAAAATGGAGCTGACCAAAAACAACGCGAGAAGTTCCGTCACTGTCCGTGGAGCTGAATCAGGAATTGAGCATCACTGTCCATGGCTCTGCATGATTTTCACATTTCTCTCATTGTTCATGGGTCTGAATTACACATTTGCGTCGATGTCTGAGGTTGTGCAAATTCACACGGCAATTTACATTTACAAAATTAAATCCGTTTTTCATGAGTAAGCACATTACATATGAAGCCTCCTGATTGCACTGGACAATAACAATCCCGTTCCGAGTCTACAGAGTTCAGTGTCACAGTGCAACATCAGATATTTTCCCCTCCACAATTTCTGCCAGAGAAAATCTGTGGAAAAACATCTGATTTTTTTTCTCAGGGCACCGCAGCGTCACACTCACCCCTAACTCCCCCCCCCCCCCCCCCCCCCCCCCCCCCCCCCCCCCCCCCCCCCCCCCCCCCCCCCCCCCCCCCCCCCCCCCCCCCCCCCCCCCCCCCCCCCCCCCCCCCCGTGTCACTGCGCCTGGTTGTGCATCAACGGCAGTGTGTCACTTACATGTTGCCGAACCGAGGACTGCTGTAACATGGCCCGGTGCGGCATTAAGGATTGCGTGCCACTGTCCGGGCCTCTGACTTCAGAACTGTGTGGGTCTGCTTCGGGTGTCACTGCACGTGGTTGTGCATGGGGTTTTTCATTTTCATCTCGGTGCTACGTCGGAGATTTGTGCCACTGTGTCCTAGTTGGATTTAAAGAGTTGCTTGTTGCTGTCCATGGTGCTGATTCTCAAGACTACGTCTGCATTAATTATGTCACTGTTATCATTGGGTTGATTTTGAACGTAGCCACACCATCCTCATGTATCTATCGTCTGTGGCTAAGGATTGTATGTCTCTGTCCATGGTGCTGAATCGTACTTGTGTGCCAGCTCTTGAAAACTACTATAAGAATTAAATCAATAGCCTAATAGTCACATTTCAGGCTGGAATTGGGATACAACATACAACGTTTTATTGTGTGTGACTGGTAAATGTCACCATCAACCATGCTACATTTATTCTGTGAACAGGATAGACTTCCAAAGTGCAAAACCAGACTTAGAAAATCCAAATCTCCCCAATTCAACTCCAAAGAAACCTTCCATAAAACATCACGTAGAAGATTCAACATCTAAAGCAGTCAGCGGTAACATCGAGCTGGAGCCAGGCATTTACTATCACACCCCTAGGTCTTTCAAAACCTTTTGCTGCCTTGATCGTGACGTCCGAACAATTCGGGATCGACAGCGATCAACTCTGTGCAGGTGAACAGGCCTATTTTGATTGGCTGGATTTGTGGGTAAAGATTACTTCTGATTGGTCCATTTCAAACATCCTGCATCTGAGTTCTGTCCTCTGCCCTGAAGCCTTTGACAGATACTTTGTATGTTCGCGTCGTTTGGTATTTTAAGGCCTCGTGTTTCCTGCTTTATTTAATAATCACTCACTCCATGTGTTTTGGTCTGTTTACTTCCTGCCTTTGGCTCTTTCGGTTGCCAGGTCGTCCATGTTGTTTCCTGTGAGATTATCACTTTCCCGCTTCTCTTTCTCTCCCCTCCCCTGATTTCTTTCCAGGAACTAACAACATCATTGGCTTCCACCTATGCAGTCTTGCTAAGGACATTTGGGACCCTCAATACCGGCAGGGCCCCAAATTACTTGTTTGTTTTACTTAAGAAGGAGATTCTCTTGTTTGTGGTTTTGGCCTCGGTACACTAAACTCACTATTTCACCTCAGATTGTGACACAAATCCCGGATTCAGAACTTGGACAGTCACATTCAGTGCTCATGGATTTCAATCAGGAGTTGTGTGTCACTGTCCACGGTGCTGATAGAAGGATCCAGACTCATTGTTCGTGAATGTTAATAAAAACTTGTATGTTACCGTCCATCGCCCTGACTCGAGAACAGTGTCACTGTCCATGGTGCTGAATCACGAGCCAACGCGTTTAACAATTTACAATCTACGTGTGCTTCAAATAAATCTAATAATATAAAGTATGAGCGTTATAACTCCTATGACGTACACTGTTAGATATGGTCCGGCTGTATTTATAGTGGCAGTATTCAGCTGCATGTAGCCAACTTTGCTTTGAGAATAACCTTTCCACTTAATTATCCCTACATATTAATTTACTCTGCCAATTACTGTGATGTAGCCACGGGCCATTTCTGTAATGTCAATATTTCTCCCTTACCTTGTAACTTCTCCTTGTTCAATAAATATCTATATCACCGAGGACATTGCAGCCTTCTGCCGACAAGATTAAATAGAATACTGTAAAAACTGCTGGTGTGCTGGCTCTTCAGACCTTCCAACGACTGAGACTGAATTCAGGCAGCAATTTATTCAGAAAAAATGTCTCAAACTACACTTTAAAAATATTTTTTTATTTTGTGCCGGTGCTTTCTCGTTCCCTCGATTTGCCCCAGCAGTTCATCCTCACTTTTTTGTCTGCTCAGTTGGGTTTATACGTTTGTGTGATTTGGTGTTGCACTGACCTCTTTTGGGATTTCAGCTGCTGGTTTCTATCTCTTTCATTCTTTTTTTTTTTTTTTTTTTAATTCTTTTAGCAGAACCCACTGAGTAACCTTTTTTGCAATTTTCCTCTTTCCTTTTGTTCATGCTATTTTTCCAGCATTCTTTTTAATGCTTTATTTCTTTTAATGTTTAGAGTTCTGTAATTAAAGATTAAAACATAGTTTCTCTCCAGTATCATCCCTGGATAGCTTCAGTCTGATCACTGGTGTGGCTCCAATAAAGAAGAAGAAGACTCATCGGGCTATAAAAAGAACATCTTAGTTGTCGAATATTACCGACTACATAATAGATCAGAAATCCCTTTAAATCTGACTCAATAATACGTCTATAATAAGTCTACAGCTTGCACACATGAATAGCAAGTACATGGTGCCTGTAACAAGCCTTCAGCTGCCTAACTAGCTATACCCCACAGTTCACATGAAAACCGAACGACTGGCCACAGAACAGCACGCCTGCATTAGTTGTGGTAGACTGACTGCACAATGAAATGAGGATTAAAAAGCTTGGATATAAGCCCAGAAACCATTCAAACAGAGGACAACCTGCTTTTCCACTATCATACACGAGAAGACCGAGAGCAGAAGACTGAATGCCTTCCGACTGAAGCGCGTAATTTCATGAGATTGCGGAAACCTGAAAAGAACCAGAGATGTTTTTATTTTTTTTTCTATTACGTACCTGCGGGCTGAGTAAACACAATGAGCTCTGATTGAGATTTACCACTTTAATAAGGCTGCATTTGCAGCATAGTTCGGGATATAAATGGGAAAATGAAAACCATTGCATGCAACAGTGATGCATCTGTTGGCATTGGAGAGCACAAATTAAAGTTGGAACAAATACAAATGGAAATGAGTCAGTGAGTTGATTTCCACTGCAGGAAAAAAAAAAAATAGCCTTTTTGAATATTGTATATCTGTAAAAAGAAATTTTAAAAAAATGCATCTCATATTAGCAACTTCCATCTCCCATTCAAACAGGCCCATTTAAAGAAATTGTGCTTTTAAACCAACCGGCTGTCTAATCTTCCCTCGTGGAGACTGACGAGATGAAAGAATCCAATCTTTCCAAACATTTTCCTCCTGGGAACGCACAGCAACAGAGCCAAAGTAATTCACTCTAGCATGAGGCGGCATTCAGAGGGGAAAAAAAAACAAACAGAGGGTACGAAGGTACTTATGACAGATACATGTGTAGCTGCCATTTCTTGGACTCAATGATTGCACCTCTGTTCCAGGATTGAGGCTTAATAAAACTAGTCACATAAACGCAACCAGGAGAGAGGCAGAGACCGTCACACTGTCCTACACTGGATAAACATGTAAGGGCGGAGCGGTGTTATGCAAATCATAAACGCAATAAAATCCTGAGTAGAAGATGCAGCAGTCACTTTTCTCTTTTATTGCAATCTGTTTTGTTTTTTCAATTTAAGCCCTTGAACTATCAGCTATTTTAAGGTTGATTTCACTGCCTTCACTTTTAAGCTCATATCTTGGGCCTTGTTGGGGCTAACCATTCAAGCTCCATCTGTTGTTTTTTTTCAGGACAGTCTAGGCTACCTAAATCTGTTATCGGTTAATTTGATAATACTTACAGATGTGGGACACTGAAAGACTCAGCAAATTGAAAAAAAATATGTGCCTGATGGAAAATAAATGTCACGAATGACTGCAGGTGGTCAGGGGCCGAACGAAGGGATTTAATTGAATGTTCCAACACTCAAGATGCATTCAGGACTTCTGCATGGAGCTAATAGTTATACAAGCATATAAAGAAATAATCTGTATGACTCAAACAGAAGTGAGAAGTTGGACCTTTGGAGTTATCGTGCAGCCTGTGTCTCACAGTTGGTGGTTCAATGCATTTGGCGCGCCTTAAACTTTAATATCACCTAAATCTACGAATCTTTTTTTCGGTTTCTATGGTGATAAAACATGATAATTCCTTCATAAAAGGTTCAACTAGTGCAGCTTTTAACCTTATCACACGCTGGGCCGAACATCAACAACACCACAAACCTGCATGTGAAACTTCAAAGACCGAATAATCCGTTCTTTCAAGAAATGGACGGGAAACTGAAAGCTGCTGCCACTTATCGAAATCATCAGTGATATACAAGAGGAGGGATAACGGCACATCACTGCCACCAGAGGAATAGAAAAAAAAAGCATCCTGAGAAGGTGTAACAAAGTAAATTTCAGACTCAAAAGCCTGATTGAAGAGCTGTGATCCCTTACTGGGGGCCCAGATCTGTCGAGCCTCTCAAAACAAGGGCTGTGATCTTGTAGGGAAGAAGGAGGATGGGTGGACAGAGCTGTCAGGAAGTGACAGAGGGCCCCCGAAAACAGGAAGCATGACATATAAGTGGAGCTGCATCATCGTCATTCCACAAGAGTGTAATTTGGTATCTATTTCGACTTTGTAATTGCACAAGTAAGACTGAGGTACACGCGAGGCTGTAGTCAAGGCAAAACAACAAAAATGCGCACATTAAACAGGAGAGTCTCAATAATATTGAGATATCATTTTCAAGGGAGTCCAAAAACACGTGTTTTAAAGAAAACTATAACACACGGAACTGTGGTCAAATCAAAAAGTGCTATAAGAAGAACGGCATTGTTCAGCGTCATGAGACAAAGTTAGAATTAGCATTTAACCTCTGTTGTTCTGCTACTTGAGAATGAATTGACGTTCCTCGCCTAAAAACTCACCTGTTCATCAAAATTACAACATTTTTCCAAAAGGAAAACCAGACCAAACTAAATCCGCTCATGTTTTAAAGTGGCTACATTTGGATCTATGAATATGCAAATAGTCCCCCCGTCTCTATCTTTTCCCACCTCTCAGCTGCTCACCTGGATCTCAAACAGCTTCGGAGCTTTTTCTTCGGAGCTTCTTTTTTTTTTTTTTTTTACTTTTACTGCAGTATACAGCGAGAATAAAACTTCCATCGATTTTCTTGCAATCACATTCTATGCATATTTATTTTCTGGACTAACGTCTCTTTATGATAATTAAATAATTAAATTATTAAATTCTGCCAGCAGCAGAATTCCCTTCTTGTTGCAGCTTGGTTTTCTTTTCACGACAGTTTACTATTATTACATTAATTATCTGTTGTATCATAATGTTGTTATTTTCCTGTATTAAATTCTTCTGGAAATATTGAGGATTTCACACTTTAACATGTAAATAAAAAATTAAAAATGTCAGAAAAAAATATGTAATAATAAGGGTTTTTAAAGACTAATGGGGTAAATCCTTGTCTCTAATTGGCTATTTCTGCTCTGATCATACATGTGTTTAATCATATGATCATTTGAAAGGTTACTCTTGCACTTACCCCCAGGAAGTCGCCGCATAAATGCATCTCATTCCTCACTTTTAGAGCATTTTTAGGCATAAGTTGTCTCTTTACTTGCTGCAATGACTTAATCTCCAAATAATATTACAGTAGCTCCATAACCCGGAGGTCAGACGTTCATAATTCATGCGTCAGTATTGGAGATGCGATCACTTTTATGCATTTCTTCAGCGAACACCCGACCCGGGCACCGAGACTGTCGGGATCATCAAACACTCAGACGGAAAACAAATATCACATCGGACAGCGTCTTGTCAGCCATCACAGATCATCTCTCCAAAGCTGTGAGCTCAGTGCTTCGTCAAACTCGGCTTTCAGGTCAAAGCGGATACAAGCTGGAGTTGATCTAATTGCTGACAATATAAATGATTGGAGCTTTAATGGAGACGTGAAGTTTTGTAAACAGCAAGAGCGTTTTTCATGTCGTACACTGGGGCCAGGAGTGGAGCAGCAATTCCCAAAAAGTGTGGAGACATGGAACCCACCCCCCCCACCGACCCCCGACCCCCCACGCCCTTCAGCTGACGTTCTCGTCTACACAATCAAAACGAATGGCAAGCGATTCTACATTTACTGCACCGCAAAACTGTTACACAGGACAGCTTACCTTCGCGACGTCAACTCCATCCTCTCTCGTTGGGGTCGATGCCGGATGTCATTGTTTATCCTAATAAAACACAACGCAGCAGTAAAAACACATTCTTTGAAAAAAGGTTTTTGAGCCAAAATAGTTTTAAATTACATAAATAAACACCTCCAAACTAGTACTATAACTATGATATATACCACTTATTGATTTTTTTGCAATGTTTGATGTCATACATGTTGAGTTAAATATTATGTGTTGGTTATTTATGCGACACTTGTTATGGCTTTGGATGCAAGACAAATATCACTTTAAAGAAAGAATTAAAACAAAGTATTTCACGAAAGAGAAAAATAGATGTACCACAAAGTTGAAAAGGTTGCAGTCATAGCTAGTTTTCTATTGACTTCGACAGCAAAGACTTGGAAAGCCAATGTTACTTTAACTCCACTGACGTGACAGCTTGACTTGGAAAAAGGAATCAATCTTCCTCTGCCTTCCTTTCGTCCGCTTCCTTCCATCCTGCAAGACACAACGAACAATGCCGATGTCAAACGGTGTCGAACTCGTTGGATGTCGCGACCGTGAGCACACGGACGCCACAAAATGCTGCCAGCTCGTGCGCGGGAGGAGCAGCAATGCGGGATCAATAAACTCCACCCGCGCAGCCCAACCTCCAGCGGGTCAGAACCCGGAGACGTCTGAGAGGGGCGGGAGGTCAATTGCTCTCCATCGTGGACGATCCATCCCGCCGCCTCCGCGACTCGCAGTAAAGACAGCTGAGCTCGTTCTCTAACCGACTCCTTCAGCTCAACTGTCAGAAAGACCACTTCAAAGAGATCATTCTTACCTTTCAATATAACACTGTACAGGAGCTCACCTGTGTATGACAGGTGAACGCTGCTGCACCATCTATACACCTTTTTTTTTTTGTGGTATTATTGGCATACTGTTTATATTATTCACAGCTACTTTTGCACACCTTCACTTTATTGCTAATACCGTTTATGATATACGCATTGTGCACCTTTTTTATTAAGCTCAGTTTGAATCTTAAAATGAATTAACATGGCAGTTAACACCTGACCAATACGTTTTCATTAATGGAGAACTTAGTTAATTCATGCTGCGTTCCAAATGGTTTACTTATCCACCAACACTTAAGACTTTGATTGCATTGGTATGTTCACACCGTCAAATACATGCAGGGTACTTTCAGAAAACTCAGTATGAAACTGGGCACTTTTCACCCTCAACAGTCACACTACACAAGTAAGTGCACCAACATGTGAGTGTATTAAAGGAAGTGCCCCATTTTGAAATCAGTTTTCTGCTTCAGGAAGAAAAGCACTTGTGATTTCTTGTCACATTTCTTGTCAAAGTAAAACACGTCGCTTTACAGTTGGATCTTTGAGATTGATTTTATGTCTGTTCTTAACATGAATATATTCAAAGTTAACCCTGAAATAGACCTGATATATTTCGATGCATCGTGGGTAATTTTCTATCGCGAGCCTCCCGATGTAGTCAAAGTACTCAGGCCCTTGTCCTTCCCAGTTGTCACTGGCTCTCAGGCTTTAATTTATCATGAATGGCTTATGGAACTAAGGAGCACTTCTTTTCATATGATTTCCTGCCAATTACCAAGAGATCAGGGCTGCTCACTGACTTTTGCTGAATATCTGTTCCAAGTAGGGGGAGGAGAAAAAAAAAAAAAAAAGAAGACACTGATTCAGCAGAGATGAAGTGGCTACCATGGTAACAAGCGACCGTGGCATTAATTGTGGCATGCTAAAACATAGGACCCGGGCTCCGTCACTTAAAAGAAACGGCTTTTGTTTCACCTTGTCACAAAATTGTGTGATTTCTGGCACACGTTTAAAAGACTAATTGGTAAAAAAAAAAAAAAAAAAAATTATTGTAAAGAAAGAGGAAGACAGGGAGACATAGGGTTAATCTACAGAGGCTGTCCAGGCTTCACTGCCAGGCATTTAAAGGCCGCAAACGCAGCCGCATCACTTGCTGAAGAACAGAAGGCAAGGACCCCCTCCAGCGAGATTCAGGCTTGGCTTTTATATGTAAATGTTTACGTAGGCAGACATATAAAAGAAGAAATATATATTTGAGAAGCAGACAGGGTGCTCTTGGTTGACGGAGCATGAGACACGGCAGCGCTTTATAAAACAATTAAGGGACGAAATAATGAAGCTCGGCTCAGGCACGGTTTTATATATTTTGTTCGGTTCATTATTTCACACGTCACACAATCACGCGGTCAAACAGTAATTTCACTAACGGGTTGAAAGATGTTTATCTTAGATGTTAAAATAGTAGAATTGTAACTGCACAATTTGTCCTTTCTTTTAATTTTACAACAATAAAACCGATCACGTAAGAACAATTACACGCATTTCTAAAAATGCTACACATTCTACGAAGCAGGAAAAAAGCAGCTTGTAGGTTGGATGTAATTATGATAGCATCCTCTAGTGGCTGTAATAATAATGACAGCGTAAAGGAGGACGTTAAGGGACTTGCTGTAGTTACAGAGCCATTAAGTATGCATATAGGGAGGAGGTCGGGGTGGATGGAGGAGTCAGCAAAACATTACCTTTTGACATGGCATGACCACTGTTTAGTTCCTGTTTGGAACCATAAGTCATAACTCTTGACCTAAACCGCCATGTTTGCCTAAAAGAAAGTTGTTTTTGTAGCTAAAGATGACCAAACAGAGGTGGAACATATCTGTGTTATGTTTCCTGTCACTTGTAAGGGCTTTGTCCGGGACTATGGGCTGCATCTTTCAGATTTAATTTGCTGCAATGTTGAAATCCCTAAATGGCACCACACAACATTTTTCCAGCACTTCTGGCACACTCATGAATCATCATATTTACAGCATGTTGAACAGGTTACATGCAATTTATTAATGATCTTAAATTGGGTTTTATAGAATTCACCTGATCAAGCTATTTTTTTTTTGCATTAGGCACATCTTTGCAGGAGATCCTCCTCCCAGATTTAGGTAGGTAATTATTTCCTTATTAAATGCTGATGCTTCCATTATAAAACAATTAAGATAATTCAACTTTCTGCCACTTATAATGCAGAGCGGAGTTCAAATAAAGACATGAGAATATTAAACTCTTCCTTTAAACACTCAGAAGATTTTACGGCATCGTGAATTTTTTGGCAATGCCAGCAGCCTTCCAATCACAAACAACCACGTCTGTGCAAGATGTCAGGAGAGGACTAAGAATGAATATCGGCTGATTCAAAAGTAGTCAATTCAATGTTTTGCGTATTATTTATCCCTAAATTTGCTTTTCATTTTTGCCTTGCAAATTTAACAATAAAAGACTTCTAAATCTAAATCTAAATCATCAAAAGAAAACTGACTGACTGATTTTATGCCTTTTTTTTTTAAGCACTTTCCAACCACAGGACGCCGCAGTGAAACAGACTTGATGATTAAATGATTCTCCTTTAAGGCAGTGACTAACGGTAGTTTCAGACTTTTTCTCATATTGTGAGAACTGGATGTCTGCATGCGGCAACCAACATACATGTTATGGCCCATGTTTCACTGGATCCTGCACTGGCCTTTCATCGGGTCAGCTGGGACTCGTGTTGTGTTGGAGGAGGGGGCGGCGGCGGCGGCGGCGGGGGGGGGGGGGGGTTGTGGATGGATGTTTATAGATTTACAGTCAAACATTCTGCTGATTCCCCGTACAGCATCGCCGGTCAATACATTGGGAGAGCTGCCGCTGCCTCTGCCAATAGCTGTATCGACTTCCAGTCTGCACGTGACCAATCTTTTTCTGTACATGACACATCTGCAAGTCCTTTGCTGCATAATTAAAAAAACCAAAAACAAAGAAGAGGCGTTACAGAGGGATATAAAAGGACCAACAGACTGCAGGTCTTGTATTTAAATGAATAAAAATGCCTTTCTCATGGGCAACGTATCTTAAACTTCAGCACAAAAAAATTAAGTTGATTTTGATATCCTGCCTCATCATTCACTCATTAACCCAGATCTCACTTGGCTTCAGTAATGATTTGGCACAAACGTTGTGGATGTTATAAAATATAAAAAAGTAAAAGTTTGGCCGGATGTCAGATAACACTTAAAGTCCGGCGCTAGCGCTCCCTGTTCACTGAAATCGACTCGCTGATCAAAAGATATTTACTCCCAGCGCGGAGAATCCCCACAAACCCCAAGCAGCCGTGCCTTATTTTTGACTGCTGTCTGCACAAACCGAGCTCAACATGCCGACGTGAAAACTAGCCGAACATGGCTCCTGACCTTTCTGTAATTACCCGTGGAGTATTTCAGTCTCTCAAAACCTCCCGCCTCTGAAGCCCTGGGAGGAAGAAGAACTTCTCCCAAAGATGAGTGTGCACATCTGGAGGAAACCGGAGCCACCCCGATGTGGCGTGTGTTTCACTTTCCGTCCCTCCAAAAAAACATGACACAGAACGAAAACAAAATATCAGCCGGGGATTCATACGCGAAGGGGAAAGATCGTATTTGCTGCAAATTGCCAACGGGAGAGGATTTCCATTTTACTGCGAGGTTGTTGTTTCTGTGCTGGTCGCAAAGCCAGGTCGGAGAAACGACTCAATAGTTTGAGAAATCGGAAAACTAAGCCTTCAAATATAAGCTCGAGTGGAAGGGGAGGTCAAGCAGAACAAGAAACGTGGTGGCTGTGGCCTTATAAATTCCTAAGACGTATCTCTCGGGGTGGGATTAATCAGAAAGTCAAAAAAAAAAAAAAAGGTCTCTATTAAACAGGAATGCAAAATGCCTCTGAGCACTGGGAATTTCACCAAAAAAAATAAAAACCAGTTGATTGTTAAATTTACTCCAGGAGATATAGGATGCTTCAAACCGTGACACGCTTGTCACTTTGCGCCACGTATCAAAGGTGTTTGCCAATAATCGGCCGCTTAGGAACAGGAGCGGGAAGTTGAAGAATAACAACGATCAATGCATATGGTAAATCTGAACTATTGCACCGCGGCCACGGCCGACTACGTATGAGAGTGACGTACGAGCTCCCGTGGTGCCGCGTCACACTAATGCGACCCGACAGTATCCGCATCCCATCATGGCGCTGAGCCCCGCGCAATTATTCCTTGGGATACATTCATATTCATAATCCAATTAGTTTTGACTCCAAGATAAGGGGCTTTTTTTTTTTCTTTCTTCTCCCTGATACAAATATGATTTATCCTGTTTGGGGGATTATATCCGAGTTTAAATGTTTGGCCTACGAGGACCGAGCCGAGCTAAAACGGAGTCAGAATTGTTTATCTGTTAATTTTTCTCCGGCGGAAACAAGATGCTCAACCGTGACTAAGCTGCGTTTATAGTATATCGCCCCCCCACCACCACCGCTGCCGCCGCCGCCACCACCACCACCTGCTGGAGATAAGAGCGCGCATGCTGGATGCGGTATTTGCTCATACAGGAAGTGCTCCCAGGAAGCATCCCCTTATTATTCGCACGACGACGAATCAGCAGCAATCTTCTCCAAACGCCCTCCTCCACACGAGCTCCCCTGCTGCCACCACCCCCCCCCCACCCACACACACACACACACACATACGCAGCATCCAATTAATAAGTGAGAACGAGTGATGTGCCCTTGGCTCGGCCGCACGACCGTCCGCCCTCGGCCTCCGTTTACTTTTCTGCCCGCCGGGGACCCCCCCCGGATTGACAAGCGGTTACTTGGCGTAGTCTCGAACAACATCGCTCGCGTGCTCTGATCTGCCCCGCAGCAGGACGCACCGATTTGGAAAGTCGGCAAACAAAACGCATTCCGTAAACTCGACAACTGTGTCCTGTCGGCAGCGAAGGGGAGAGCGAATCTCTTCCCTGAAGCAGATTCCGGGACGGACGACGGACAGAAAACGCGGAGAAAAGGAGCGAGCAAACAGACACGTGATCTATTCTCACCAGTGGGGAAATGTATTTAGACCCTTTACAAAAATAAAATACCCAATATTAAATGTGTAGGAATACTATTCAAAGTAAAAAAAAATAAAAAAATCCTGCATTGAAAAGTTCACTTGAGTCGCAGGCCAAAAATATTATCAACAAAACATACTTGGAACTCCAAAAGTCAAAGCAGTCATGCAGAATAACTATTTCACATTACAGTATATTATATAACTGCCAGAGATCCTTTACTGAAGTAACAACGGAGCAGTGTCAAAAAAAAATACTCCACTACAAGTAAAGGTGTCCTGCATGAAAACTTAAGTAAAAGAATGAAAGTATATGACATCGTTCTATTATTAATGCTGTGCGTCAGTATGTCAGCAGCATGTCACTGTTAGAGGTGCTAAAAAAAGTCAAACTAAACTTCTTATACACAAATCTGTTTTTAGACCTTTTTCTGTACGCCGGAAACATTTATTGAAATAAACAATCTAATAAGTTTAGAAGGAAAAATACAAAACTATTTGATGGTGCTGTTAACAACTCTGAATTGAGACCCCACCCCCCCCCCTCCCCGCCCAACAACACCGATTTTAGTAGCACATCAGAAGACGAGCAGATTGGAAACCACTGGCTTCATCTTCAACCAAATGTGTTATATTTTTACAGCTCCTTATATTTTCCAATAAGTCAAACCTTCATCTGAAAAGTAACTAAAGCTATCGGATGGTTTTAGTTGCATCAAATGGAAATATCGAAGACAAAAATTGTACCGAGGCACTGCATAAGTATATATAACTGGACTACAATTACTGTTGTGGGTCAGTTTAACTATGCAGAATTTATTTGACCATTATTCTAAATTGCTGGGATAGGCTCCAGCCCAGGGTGTCCAGGGTATAGATAACGGATGGTTGGATGGGTATTATAAATTGTACTAATGGTCTGAATCTGCAAAGAAACAAATGTAGAGTAACAAAAAGTTAAAGTGTTTCCCTCTAAAATGTAGTTGAGTAGAAGTTTAAAGTAGAATCAAATGGAAAAAAAAAAATACTCAAGTACAGGGACCTCAAAACTCCACTTGAGTAAAAGTTTGTAAGTAAATGAACAGAACCACTGACTATTCTTGTGATTTTAGCCCTTGATGTCGCGTCAGGTGTCGCCATAACACGGGGGGGGGGGGGGTTAGAAACACGGTAGACAAAGGAGACAGACAGGACCAACAGGTGGGCAGGCAAGCAAACAGCGGGGAAGAGAGAGGGGAAACCGGACAAACCGACAGACAGACGGACAGGTGGGCAGGGGGAAATCATAACCAGTCAATGGACCACAATGGGAATGCTTTACAGCCCTACGTAGGTGGTCCTAATGATGTTTTGCTTATTGCGAAGCACCGCTGCTGCTTGGCCTGGGATCTCCCGACTCGCATAGATCGCACTCTTATTGCACTCGCGAGCACGTCTGCGTTGTTTCCTCTCTGCGCAAAAAAAAAAAAAATCAAATAAATAGAAATGTTGTCAGAGAGAGGGTACTTTAACTTGGCATCCCATTTTTCCTGTCATGCTCTCCATCCTCCGACTGAGCACTGCAGATGGAGAAGGAGGAGGAGGAGGAGGAGGAGGAGGAGGAGGATAACTATCTCAACTCTCCTGTGCACTCCCTCTCCCTCTCCCTCCCCCCCCTCCCCCTCAGTTGATGTAATAATCTCAAATAACGGAGTAGAATACAAATCGATAAAAGATGAGAATCTGATCAAACCACTTCCACCTTATTTTTTTCTTACAGTTGTAATCTTTTTTTTGGCAAAGGATTTTATGTTGGAGGAAAAAAAAACAAAAAACGTCACGCACACATGCGCATATAGAGTGCCACACTGACGCATCGTTTGTTGTATAGTCAACTGTTTTTTTTTTTTCTTCTTCTTCTTCTTCTTCTTCTTCTTGCCGGACTGAGGCATGCCTGTAGCGGATACATTTTTTTTTAAATTTTTTTTACCGCATTCAACAGTGTTTTCAAGGCAAAAAGGGGTCTAAAGTCGGGGACTGTAACAGTTGGAGGGGCTCGTCGCGCGCACACCGGAGACAGACCCGGTAAAGTAACGGCGTTTTCCTCCGCACCGAAAAATGAGCTCTCACGATCCTAATGTGAAATCTCACCCGTGTTGTTTTTTTTACGATTCCGACTTGGACACTTTTACCACGGAGCTGCGAGCTTCAGAAGAGACGAGAGGAATTCGCAGCGGGAGCCTCGTTTGGTGGTAGAAAACATCTTTGTGCGCCTCTGGTGGAAAAAAAAAGAAAAAAGAAACCTAAACATCAAAAGCTATAAAGACCGATTTTTTTCCATAGGAAAAAAAGAAATCTCGCCCTTATTTGTGGATTGATTCCCCCCCCCTGCTCTCTCTTCGCAGCATTCCCTCAGTCAGACGACGGATTTTTTTATTTATTTTTTTTGTGTGCCATTACAGCTCAGTAGAGGGTGTCAGATATTTCTTAGAGCACCGCGCTAGGATGAACACAGTCTCCGCGTTCCTCTTTTTGTGATTCCCGAATTGCCACACAAAAAAAAAAAAAAAAAAGAAGAAGAAGAAGAGGTGGAGGAGGAGGAGGAAGGAAGGGGGTGGGGGAGAGGGCGAAACGGCGCAAACGAACGAGGCGAGACGCCGAAGGATGTGAGGGGGGATGCGGGTGTTTTTGCAGCGGTGGGATCGCCTGTGTGAAGCCCCAGCGCCAGGGTGTGAATTAAGCACCGGGGGAGAGGGGAGAGCTCCCGACGCCGCAGCGCGCAGCACGACCGGGGGAGAAAAAGCCACGGATTTGTTCACGGTTTCCCTCCCGCCAAGGTCAGTCCGAAACCAACTGAAAGAACCAAAAGATGCGCCGGACTCTACCGCCGCTCGCTGTTTTTGATTTTTATCAGAAGCCCGCGGAGGCTCGGAGGATTCAGTCGACGTGAAAGAGACGTTTTTATGTTGGTATTTTTTTTTTTAAATTTTTTTTTTTTTTGTCCCCCACACTGGAAGTCTTGAAACGCAAGAGCAGGTTAGATGCAGCATGGATCTGTTCTAAAAGACTTGCCTTATCTTCCACCCTCAATGTCTATATCTCCTTTTTTTTTCCCTCCTCACCGATGCAGACTAAATTCACAGCTCGTATGTCTTGAAACCCCGGGGATGAATTGTTCACGTTGAAAAATGCTGCTTTGGATTGTTCTGCTGAATGCGGCTCTTTGTGTTGCTGGTGGAAATGTTACAAGGGACGTTTGTAAGGAGCAGATATGCTCTTGCAACGAGGTAGAGGGAGATCTGCACATAGACTGCGAAAAAAGGAGCTTCACCACGCTGCAGCATTTGACTGGCCCGAGCTCGCAGTTTTATCACCTGCTGTTGCACGGGAATTCTCTATCCAGGCTATTTCCCAACGAGTTCGCCAACTTTTACAATGCTGTGAGCTTGCATTTGGAAAACAATGGCTTGCACGACATCGTCCCCGGCGCCTTTCTGGGACTGCAGCTGGTGAAGCGGCTGCACATCAACAACAATAAGATACGATCATTCAGGAAGAGTACGTTTCTGGGGTTAGACGACTTGGAATATCTCCAAGCTGATTTCAATCTATTGAGGGATATCGACCCCGCCGTTTTCAGGGACCTAAATAAACTTGAAGTGTTAATACTTAACGACAACCTCATCAGCGCGCTACCTATAAACGTGTTTCAACATGTGCCCATTACGCATCTCGACCTGCGGGGGAACCGAATCAAAACGTTGCCTTACGAGGGGATCCTTGAACAGATACCGGGCATTGCGGAGGTTTTGTTGGAGGACAACCCGTGGGACTGCAACTGCGACCTGGTTTCTCTTAAGGAATGGCTGGAGAACATACCGCATAACGCGCTCATTGGGAGGGTGATATGCGAGGCTCCCACCAGGCTGCAGGGGAGCGACTTAAACGAGACGTCAGAAGCGGAACTGTGCCCTTCACAGAGCGGCGGCGTGGACACCAGCCTGGTGGCCCCTCCCACGCAGGAGGAGACCTCGGAGCCTCGCGGCCCGCGCCCCACGCCTTACAAGCCCAACGGAGACGCCGGCGGGCCACCGACGCCTGGCGGCCGCGGATCCAAGAGCCACTCCAAATCTCGTGAGAACTGGCAGCTCAAAACGAAGCCCACTCCGGTGGTGACGGGTGCGAACGGGGACAGAGAGCAGCTGCACAACATGACGTGCCCCCAGCCGTGCAACTGCAAGCTGGTGGGCTCCAGACAAGGGCTGGGGGTCAACTGTGAGGGCAAAAAAATCGACAGCTTGTCCAACATCAAACCTAAGCCCCTGGGCGCTCACGAGCTGAACTTGAGAGACAACAACATACACGCGGTGAAGAAGAATCAGCTGATCGGCTACGGCAGCCTGAACCTGCTTGACCTGGGTGGGAACAACATCAAGGTGATCGACAACAGCACGTTCCTGAACCAGAGCGAGCTGCGCTGGCTGTACATGGATAAGAACTATCTGGATACGCTGATAGCAGAGATGTTCGTGGGCCTCGTCAATCTGGAATATCTCAGTTTGGAATACAACGACATCCAGCTGATAGTGGCAGGTGCATTCGGCCCCATGCCAAACCTGAGGGTTCTGTTTCTCAACAACAACTTGCTCAAATCTTTACCGGTGGATGCTTTTCTTGGGATTTCTTTGTCCAAAATAAGTCTGCATAATAATTATTTCCCCTATCTCCCCGTGGCCGGCGTGTTGGACCAGCTCAATTCAATCATACAGATCGATTTGCACGGGAACCCGTGGGATTGCTCGTGCAACATCGTGCCCTTCAAGCAGTGGACGGAGAAGCTGGGGGCCGACGTCATCGTGAGCGACCTCAAGTGCGAGTCCCCCGAAGAGTTCTGGAAGCGAGATTTCCGCTACGTCCGGAACGACCTCATGTGCCCCAAACTCTACGATAAAATCGCCCCCACCTCCCTGTCCAAAAACAGCACTTTCACCCTGGACTCGGGGACGCGCTCAAACTCTTATTTGGAGCCAAACAGGGTCTCCATCTCGGTGCTCGTCCCCGGGTTGCTGTTGGTGTTTGTCACGTCGGCTTTCACCGTCGTGGGAATGCTTGTCTTTATTTTGCGGAATCGAAAGAGATCAAAGCGGAGGGACGGGAACTCCTCCGCCTCGGAGATCAATTCCTTACAGACAGTGTGTGACTCCTCTTATTGGCACAGCGGGCCTTATCACGCGGACGGGGGCGCGCACCGGGGCTTCGACTGCAGCACGCAACTCTCCACGACAAACGATGCATAAAAGGGACTCGAGTGCAATAAAGCCTCTGCCAGACTGGATTACAAAAACAGTCGCACAGACAGACTGACGCACACAAATGACTAAAAACTGCAAGAATCATCCGCTTTGGTTCGTCACGGGGCCGAACACAAACTTGTTTATGTCTTGTTTTCTCCAGTTGAACCAAGTAAGTCAGTCTGCTGCTGCACAGGCCCCCACTCTGTAATATATGTATATGCCAAGCCCCCCTGGCTAAAAAAAAAAACCCCCTCCCCCCCCCTTCCTCCTCCTCCTCCTCCTCCTCCTCCCAGTTCTGCGATTTGCCGCAATCGGACTACGGATCTGTATGAGACAGAAAAAGAGGGAGGAAAAAAAAAGGAGAGAGGGAGAGGGCGTATGTGTGTGTGTGTGTGTGTGTGAGAGAGAGAGAGTGTGTGTGTGTGAGAGAGAGAGAGAGAGAGAGAGAGAGAGAGAGAGAGAGCAGGACGGAGGACCCGGGGAATGGTGCACGAACGCATGAATGTAAATGTAAATACTCGGACTGATGTATCATAATCTGCATGATGATATTTCGCATGGTTTCAACACACACACGACGGCGAGGAACCATAACCACCATAACCAACAAAGAAGCAAACTCGACCCTTTCATGTTATATCAATATGACGACTATATATAGATATTAAGAATTATATATGACTATTACAAAGTGCCATTTCTCTATTTTTTGTGAACCTGCAGTTAGGATTTGTATTTGTTGTTTTAAACCTGTTTGGAGAAAAGATAAAAAAAAAATATCAATGACGATGACTATCGGAAAAGGAGCGATGGAAGTGAAGCTGTCAGTGCATGTTATTTTCTGTTTGTTATCATTTGATTGTCGATAAATATTGGGGTTATTTATACCGTACTAGATGGTGCAGATTAAATCCACGTCTGCGCAGTCATCATCTCCTTTATGAATGTAAACTGTGTTATTTTATGGTGTGCCAATTGTTGACTTTCAGATATTCAGACATGCAGATGAGCATGACCAATTAACGTCACTCAGATGCTTATGCTGCAAAGTTAATGTAGCTAAAATAACAGTTCCGTGGTTTTGTGTGTCAATGAATATAGCCTGCTTTGGGTGAGAGGAAGAAAAAAAAAAAAAAGAACAAAAAAAAAAAACACAAGTCATTTAAATGGGGGGTTTATAACATCATATTTTTTCAACAACTGAGCAAAGAAGTGTTTTCAATTGAGCTATGTAATTCGATCTATATGTAAACAGCGCAGGTAGACTGATATAGAAATAGAATGCTTTTTTTAATGTCAGAAAAAAAGTATTCCTCCACAAAGAAGCTTACGGCTATGATTCACTTTCATCATATTGTGAGCTTTTGTAAAGCCATCTAATCTTGTCCAAATAAGAGAACTGAAACTCACTGTATTTACTACAAAATGTGCTTGAAACAGGCTGTTTTTTTTTGGGGGGGGGGGGGGGGGGAGAGAAGAGAGGTGAGTCTTGTTTTCTAACAAACCGGGCAAGAACGCAATGTGGCCAGTCCAGGGTGACACGGGAGGCGTCTCCCTCGCTGGAGGAGGGAAAGCAAAAGGGGCACACGCAGGACACACACACACACACACACACACACACACACACACACACACACACACACACACACGCATACGCTGGAGGTTAATTAGATAATGCAAGATGCCTTTTTTTTTTTCTTTCAATTCAGCATTTTTGAACTTGAGATACTCTTCTTGGCGGGGGGGAGGGGGGGAGTGGGGAGTGGGGTGTCGCATGGTTTTTTGTGGGCTCATGAAAACAATGCCGTGACTGAATAGCTGTTTTTTTGCAGAGCTCAGCTGGTGGGGGTCTGCCGCTCGGCCTATAAGCTTTCACTGAACGTGGATCTGAAAAAGATTTATATATATATATATATATATATATATATATATAAAAAAGAAAAAGCAGCATTAAAAGGCTCGATAATACTTCCAGTATTATAAAAAAAAAAAAAAAAATTCTCAATTATTTGGCTCTGCAGTGTCTGAAACAGATGCGAGGAATGTTCCATTTGCATTTCGTTTTTTGATTTATGTTTTCAATTCTGTAAAAAAAAAAAAAAAAAAAAAAAAAAAGAATCCAGTGCTGACGACTTCTTTTGACTTTGCCAATTGATTTTCTTTTCAAAAAAACACAGCCTAATTTACCTGACTTCAGCAGAATTCGGCAAAAACCTAATATGCTACGGCCGTGATGAGAGTGTACAGAGTTGATGTGAGATGGGCTTTCCACCCTCTGACTCCCCTCCCCCCCCAACCCTCTGGTCCCTCCTCCTCACCCCACCCCCCCCCCCCGCCTCCCTGCTAGTAGGCCTACAGTATCTCCCCTGGTATGCAGGCTAGCGCTTTCCATGGTGCTGAATCACTTCCCCCCTGCTTCCTTTTGTCTGCTCGCCCCCCTTTTTTTTTTTTTTTTTGTGCCCGTGCCTGCGTGCACGTGTGCGTTTGTGTTAGGACAAATGAGAGAGAGAAAGAGACAAGGGTGGTTGCTGAGCCTTTGCATGTATGTGTACACACCCCCTTTACCCCCCCCCCACCCCCCCTTCCTCCCGAATGTGTAACCACACGCAGCTTGACCTTGGGGACTAACATCTCAGCATATCTGTTGACAGACACTCACCATCATCATCACCATCGTTACCACCAACCCTGCATTTTTTGTTTTTTTTGTCCAGTCACCTTGCCTCCTCCCCCTCCCCCACCACCAGCTCCTCCTGTTCCCTGCCTTCCTTTCCAATCACACGTGTGGGGCGGGGGAGGGGGGGCGGGATAAGGGTAACTATGTGTCTCTTCTGTGGAGTATTACTGTGCCACAGCCCACTGATGATTTGTCATAATTTTCAAACGCTGTGTTTCAAAGTTACATTTATATGCTTTGCGATATTTGACCTGCTTCTATTTTGTTAAATAAAGTGTGGTTGAGGTTGAGTAAAAAAAAAAAAAAAAAACAACAAAAAAAACACGCTTGGTTTTAGGAATGTTTCATTGCGTTTGACTGGTTGGCGTAATGGGACACGTGACAGGTCTGATTTATCATCTGTTTGCATTATTTATGTCCTGAAGGATTTCAAATGATGGAGTTTTACGCTTTAAGGATGATTAAGATATGCTTATTTTTATTTATTATCAGAATCTCTGGAGCGAAAATGACACATTTTTTGCCTCTTGCTGCAGCGCTGGCTGTATTATCAAACCACAGCAAATGCAGCAACAACAATGTGAGGGTATGAGTTTATTTTTGGGCTACACCAAACATTTAAGATGGATGATGTCTGAGTAAAAAAACAAAAACATAATAAGTTGATGAAAATCTAAACTTCACCTGCTTTTATTTTGGGTTTTTTTTCAGAGGAACAGATAACGCAGTTACTTACTTGATATCGGAGGGTCTATTTCAGCTCCTCTTATCTGGGCTCCTATTACATTTAATGGAAAATGCAAATGCAATACGTTGTGCACCAGACTGCTGTACTGTATAAGATGCTGGATAATAGATCTTCAATACATTACACCTCTGTGTGAATACATTAGAGATGGTTATGTGTCCCTGTGCTGCAGTCCTGCGTGACTCACTGAACAACAGTTGGACCCGTTTATTAATGCGATGGATAATAGCTGCTGGAAACCCGGCGGAGTGGAGTAGCCTGTTTTACACGCTGAGCACACGGCGCTCCAACGCTGTTGTGGCCCAGCGGGCCCGCCGTACTTCGTGTGATATCCTCCCCCCCACCCCCGCCGGGAGCTGGCAGTTGAAGCAACACCTCCACCAGGGATAACATCATCCGCGCACCTCTTAACGCTCAGCTTTGGTGCAAGTCTCAACGGGCTCGCTTTGGTTTAACTCGGGGCTGGTCAATCCTGAGGGCAACGGAGGATACGGTTGCGGTTCTGTGTTCGGAGGCTGCGCTTTTGCTGATCTGCGGTTGGTTTTCGGGGTAGAAATGTGTACTTGTGGTTCACTGGTTGGAATCCCCACTGCGAAGTCAAATCCGCTTCTGCCACATCTGCTTTGTTTTTTTTTTTTTTGGATTGCTCCTTTGTTTTGCTAAAAAAAAACCAACAAAGTATAACCTCCTTTTCTTTAAGGTAGTAACTTTCAAATGTGGTCACAAGACGCCAAGCAGGTTGCATTTTAAACGGGTTGTACTGCAGGAACATATTGGAAATGATATTGTCTGTCTTTCAGCCTATTTGTCTCGCTTTGCTGGTCACGTCTGAGATTCGAGCAGAACTACAAACAACAAAAATCTATAAAAAAAAAAAAAAAAAAAAAAGTTAAACACTGGTCTTTCCTTTTAACTTGAGCTAAAGCGACAGTGGCTAGCTTTTATCTGACTCCCAGCGGTCGGATCCGATGTGTCGGCTCTTGTTTAGGGTTTGTCAAAATCCCCCACAGATTGTAAGCCCGGATATTTGCTTTTGAAGTTAGCTTTGATGAAACTCCCATGTGTTGCACTGAAGAGTTGCCAGTAGTCTTGCACTTCCAAACTCTGCAGCCACTGCAAACCCTCGCTGCTGGTATTTGCCCGCCGGGGTGTGTAGTCGTGCTTATCTGGCATTATCCCCGGGGATTTCTTGGTGTTACTCCCAGATATTATTATTATTAGCCCATCCGCTGCAGAGCACTTAGCCTATAAGTCTCAGTGGTTGGGTTTTATTAGCGGTTATGTTCTCTATGAGCCGCAGTAGTTATGGACTAACCGCTATTCGTTAATGTTGTGCTCGGATTCAGCGGCGGTGATTGAGTTGGAGCATTAGCTCGAATGCTCTGCAGCGCAAGTGTTCCACATGGAAGTACTAATTATTGAGCTTTATGTATGCAAACATATCCTAAAAAAAAAAAACACGGCTCAGATGTAATTAGATCAACAAAGTGAATTCTTTAATGGGTAAAAATGCAGTTGTGCCGGATGGAGTTTTGCCTCAACGTTTTTTCTTTCAGTGTAGTCGCTTTCAGAGCGGCTAATCAGTCTTTTATTGTCGTATGTTTGACTTTGTGACAATTTAACAAGAGCCGGCACAGGGTGGAGCTTTAGATCACAGTCTGGCTGCGGCACAAGAAAAGAAGTCCAGTCAAAGTTGCTGACTTTTTGAAGCGCTGGAGGAGTTCAAAAGTGGGCGGGTAAATCAATCAGACCACAAGAACTTCAAATAGTTCCAATCTTACTCATAGTCCGATGTCTGCCGGCCAGACGACCGACCGACCGAGCAGACGTCCTGAGTAATTAAAAGGACCTCTGCTCATAATTGACCCAGATCTGGTGTCAACCCACTGCAGACTAGCCGACATCAAACCACAGAGCGTGGCCTTTAATCAAGATGAGTGAATGGCTCTACCGGGTGTTTCCCCCAGCTCGAAGTAATCCCCTTCCTTCAGCCCCCACTTATCGATTACCTCATTGATTTGATTTAGCGGCCACATGCGCACCGATCCCTCCACTGGCGTTTCAGGCATCATGTGCCTCCGCCTGATCTGATTACGCTGCTCAGACGGGAGCTGCAGCCAGCAAAACAAAACGGCGTTTGTTTGTCGGTCATAAAGTGAGAACGTGTGCTATTTGTTCAACGGGTGGGAGGAGCCGCGTCTGACTTTCTAACACTCCATTTAAGGTCGACTCCATTATGTCAACACAGTGGGCGGATGCGCGCTCTCTCTCGCGCACGCACACACACACACACACACACACACACACACACACACAAACACACACCGCAGCTTTGAGGCGAGAAAGAAACTTTAATTTCGTGAACCTATCTCGGTGTGGACCCAAGGAAAACCGCCCTCATTGCTTTTTACAACTATCTGGCCGGTTGGAGGACTGCGTGTAACTGGGCCGAAGGGAGTTTGGACTATTGAGGGCTCTTGCAAGAGCCTGTCCGAGTCCACACACTTTGCATGTACCTGCTTTACATGGACATATTTGTGGACTCGGGGGCTCTCCACCTTCATGGGATGAGTGAAGTGATGCGTGAAGGTGCGGTTGGATGTAAACAAAGATGCACGATATCGGTTGCCGGTTATGGAGGCATGTTTTCTACTTGCACAAATAGAATATGGGCAATCTGTCTCGCTTATTTTCCCTCTTCTAACGCTTAAGTGAGAACCTTAGTGTAAATAAATCCTAGCCGACAGCACACTTAAAGACACTCAGAGACTCTGTGGTTATGAAAGGTTGCTCCCGTGATTATGCGAGCTTTTCCACGTCATAAACAGCACAAATATAACGCAATCGAGACAAAGGCAACGAAAGATTCCTTCACAAAAGCTAATGTCTGCGTGAGCTGTGAGGTACTGGGGCGAACGAGGTGACGTACACAGTGTGTTATCCCACATGGTCATATTACTGAGGTTTGCGGTGTGGGAAATGAACATCTTATATCGAGGAAGACAATGTATTGATTCGGTGATTTTGCGTGTGTGAGCCGTGAGGTAGCCGGTGGAAAATCAGCTGGAGTAAACACTGACGGACTGAGGAGGGCCTCGGGTTCTTTAACTGGGTTGTAAACATGACGCATGACTTGCACATAAAACGTTATCAATCTTACTCACTGAGGTCAGCAGCTGATACACACTGTGAACGTCCTCCAGACAACAACCAATAAGGAGTCGTCTCTCCGTGCTGCAGGAAATAGTAAACTAGATCTGCTTCATCATAGCGAGTCTAAAAGAATTTACACAAGGGGGAAGTTTTCACGACAGTGGTCCATTAGCCTCCACAGGGTTAATGAAGAATCCAGTAACACAAATCCAAATAGATTTATTTGGGATTTAGGAGGGTAGCTCTGTGTGAAAGGTACTACAACACCAATCACAGATAAAGAGCAAGTAAAAATCCATTGTATTTATCCAAGCCCGGTCTCTGAGACCTTGAACAGAAGCACTGTGTTTTTCCTGTAGAGGAACACGCCGAGTAAAGAAGCAATTCTTTTCTGTGGAGCGATATCATGGAAAAATCAAGGTGATGAAAAACTGTCTGGTCAGGATAAACTCTCATAGGCTCTTAAGTGAATTGCAAATGTAGTGTAAAAATGTTAAGCCATATTCTTTGGCAAAAGTAACAAGCAGGTTGCACACAGAGAAGCCTCCTGTCGCTGCAGCGTACACGGCTCCAACAGATATGTGGTCAAAAATAAGTTTAAAAAGAGTAAAGATTTGTTGTCGTAACGACAGATTTAAGCTACATAACTTGAATCTGAGGCTGCATGTGGAAAACACTGTATCGGGTCACTGGCACAGATGAGATTTACTTCAGTGTAAGCAGAGCGAAAGTTATGCAATTTAAACGCAGACCTAACCAGACACCATATTTAAAAACCCTGTATAAAGACAGAGAGATTTATCTGACAATTAAAAGGTGAAATAGG
The DNA here is from genome assembly GCF_029030835.1 of Brachyistius frenatus. NCBI lineage: Eukaryota > Metazoa > Chordata > Actinopteri > Embiotocidae > Brachyistius > Brachyistius frenatus. The sequence goes on from NW_027210625.1 coordinate 167,961, forward strand.
TATTGTGTGAACTTGTTTGGTAACAGCTTTGAACGTATTTAAACATCGTTCGCATATTAGCTTATAATTACCAGCATGCATTGTGTTAGGGTTAAAAAAAAAAATAATCCAGAAATCCTTCTCTTTTGTACAAAGAAGAAAAGTACATGACGCAGATGGCCTGTCTCAGATGATGATGATGATGATGAAGATAGGTACAGTATGTTCTTCAGTTGATTGCCTCTGTGAGTCATAAATAATAGATCTACAGCAAAAGCTGTGGTGAACTAGAAACTGCTGATTCTGAAGGATCTGATTTAAGAAACCAAAGAAATCAAACCCAAAAAGGGGATTCTAATTTAATGCTATGTTTTATTTCGACGATTACTTTACAGGAGTCAAAAGTTAAAATGCAAAACATGAATTTACATTTTTGAGTCAAGTTTGTGGCCTTGAATTTTCCTTACGGTTTGCAGATTTTTCTGTTTTACAGTCTACAAGGCAATGAGACGATATTTCCTCTTAGAATTGGTGATTTTGGTCAGTTTGCTTGGAGGGTTTGGGATCTACGGACTATTTCTTCAACAGTACCAAACGGTATTTCAGATACTGGTCTGCAGCTCACGTTATCTGTAATTTCCAAAAAGCTACTTCAGGTTAATTTCACACAAATGCACACAACGTTTTTGTTTGTCTGAACTAATTCAAAGTTTCATGAATTGCAAAGTGGTGCAATTGCATGTGACAGACATGTGGGATCCTTTGTTGCCAAAGCGGTGTCGTTCCAAGGATGCTTTGCCTTTATTTTAATGAGTCATTTGTTTACCAAAAGGAGTATAATGAAGTGTTTTGGACGAGCCGCTCCGACATGTTAATTACAAGGAGCCTAATTAAACTTACTAGAAATCTAAATGCGTCATTTCCAAAACAAGATCCTGTACACTTCACTTTCTTACTTTGTTTTGCTCACAATGCATTAACCCCACGTTTGAACTGTATTACCATGCTCAGCGGCTACAGCTACTCGTAGGTAACTTTGAACTCCACTTTACTGAACTATTCGCCAGAAGCGGAACGAAGAGATGAAAGATTGAAAAAAATAAAATAAAATTGCATCGCCGCACGCTGTGCAGAGGGCTTCGCGACCATTAGGCACACACATGCTGGGCTTTGATATGTCAACGTGCAGTCAACATATGACTCGTGTCCATATGTGCACAGAAGGAGCACATATGGGCCCAAAGCCTGCTCTATAAGAGACTCTCGCACACACACACACGCACACGCACACACACACACACACACACACACACACACACACACACACACACACACACACACACACACACACACACACACACCAGGGTTTTTAAATCCAACTGTGCAGCCAAACAGGTGCTTGAATTCAATATGCAGTGCGAAGAAGCTACAGCAGCATTTAGGCACAGATGACATAAAAGGGAGCGATACTGTATGTAAAGGTGGAAGAGAAAAAAAAAAAATCCCATCGCGATGAAGCTTCCTCGACACCTGAATGTTGCCTTCGAAGCAGGAAAGTGAATTAAATCTTCGACTCAAGATGGATTTTTCTGCACGGAAACACGAGCTGAATGGCCCGAAGTCGCCACAAAAACAAGGGTCATCCGTATGTTTCATTCTCTTCCCTGACTTCACCGTGTGCTCTCTTTCCGACTCACTCGCCGCCAATCCGATTGATGTGTTTTGACTTTTTTTTTCACCCCTTCGTCACTCTGATGACTGGCAAATCGATATGCTCTTAAAAGACAGGGTTCGAGGAGAGGAGGAGGAGGAGGAGGAGGAGGGGAGGAATTGACTTCCTTTACTCTATTTAGCCTGACAGTCTGAGGCAGCTGGCGACAAACACCCCATCATCCGCCATCAACAGCAGCAGACCGAAAAAAAACGAAGCAAAGGAAAGAAGAGAAACAATAAAATGCTGACATCGGCGTTGTCAAATTGTCCAAACGCTCTTTGTTAGAGGTAGTTATAGCTGTGTTTTTGTATCTTTGTGTGTGTGTGTGAAAAACGTCTGACAAAGACTGCTTTCCAAGAAAAGTTCTGCTTTGCCATCTTCTTATTGCCTGGAGGTTTTTTTTTTTCCAGTTTTTTTTTTTTTCAGTTTTGAGCATATTCTTCCTCTCTCGCTGTCTCTCTCATATTTAGTTTGAGACAGAGTGTTGAGTTGTTGCTTAGCACCTTAGGCTACGAGGCGCTGCTATGGCTGGTATCATGCGCAGCAGATGAGGGAAGAAAGAGGATTGTTTTTTTTGTTGTTGTTGTTGTCGCAGATAAACCACGTGACGAGAAACTGGGCAATTGTTTCAGAGAATATTCCTGGAATTAATCCATTGTTTGGGGCGGTGGAATTTATTTAATTTCTATTTCTGGCTGCCAACTGCTTTTTGGCCCTTTGAGCTGTTAAATAACACTCAAGTTTTTTTTTTTTTTTACTTCACGTTCCTTGCTTGAATCAACCGACACAGTAGAACTGTTACCCTCGACCCTCCCCCCCCTCCCCACCTAGCGCACAAACACACCCACACACCAACACATGCAAGCGCTTTGTTTCTGCTTATCACACACACACACACACACACACACACACACACACACACACACACACACACACACACGCATGCTGGCACACACACACACACACACGCGTACTACAACCGCTCAGCAAATGCCAGCTGGGTCAACAGATGCCCTGGGCATTCAAGCCCGCTCTCATACAAAGAACACTGGAGCCGTCGCTTCATCTACAGACACACACACACGCGCACGCACACACACACACACGCACGCACGCACAAACACGCACACAAGCGCGTGCGCGCGCGCACACACATGCCCCGCCACATGCCTGCACATTTTGAGCTGTCGTGACAGCAGTCGACAAGCAGATTATGATGTTTTTTTTTTATCTTGCTTTGTGTTCGCGGCGCTGAAATTGCAGTGAGTGAAAAGAGGTGGCAGGTCAGAGTCGGGTGTTTTTTTGGGGGGGATGTGGCTCCGTTGATAAATCCACCGGGTTTTTAAAACAAAGAGACAACGCATTACCAGTGAAGCCATGTCTACTTCAAACCAAAAAAAAAAACAACCATCACATTTAAAAAAAAAAAAAAAAAAATTGCACAATTTTCTCCCCTTTGTCGCTCGGTGTTATTTTAACATGTTATCAGTGGTATACACAGAATGGACTGCAGTTATATGGCCCTTTTTCTACCTTAACAGATCTGTCATTCACACACACACACACACTAGTGGCAGTAAAACTGCCACGCAAGGCACTGGCCTCCTCATCAGGACCATCTTGGAGTTCAGTGTCTTTCCCAAGAGGACAAGAGGAGCGTGGGATCAAACTGCAAACTCTGCAGTGTTCCTACTACCTCTGAAGCTGTAGATCCGTATCTCTGCCTCTTCTGTTACAACGATTGCATCAAAAAACAAAAAAAAAAAAAAAAACAACAGCATTGGCTTCGTCCCAGTTCTCCCTATCAACCAGTTCCTTGTTTTGACTCATTTCTTCGTTTGGGAAGCCCTCCAAGAAGGCGTAGTGGTGAAACAACTCCACGATGGGATGAGACGCCGCTCGTGACTCATGCAATCAAAAGCCAGCAGTGGGAACGGAAACCGCTTCGAAAAAGGCTGATGACGAGGATGTGGAGAGCCAAGTTGTAATGTTTGAATTTACGGCCCCATCCTTTTGATGCGGCTAATTTTGCAGCTATTTGTAAGGTGGTATGGGGAGACTGGGAGGTAGTTGCGACATAGGACATTGCACTTGCATTTACAATTGGAAGGGTGAAGAGAGGGAATTATTATATATGTAAAAATATCACAAAACCCTTCCCCCCCCCCCACTGAATAACCCTTGGATGTTGGAATTTCCCCTATGTTTTTATTAAATTATAACTATGTCTGTTCTCCAGTTTCTTTGTGGATAAAGTTCTGACAGAAAACACTCCCGGTCCGACATCCTCTGCGGTTAGCAGTCTGGTGAGTCGAGCCAGGCAGCGATTGTGTTTAACAAATACAAGCAACAGGAGAAGGCCTCTGGGAGTAGCTGTCGTCGCTTCTGAGTGAGACGAGGGGAAGGCCTGGGGGGAGGGATGGGGGAGGGAGGGGGTTGGTTCGGGGCAATGCTGCCGCGGGTGAAAGGAGAGTTGATTGCACTCGTTGACGGAGGACAGGGGGAAGTGGAAGGACGTAGAGATAGCAAATGATGGAGGGAGAAAGCGGAGGGTAAAACAGACCAATCGAGAGTTCATTTTCAAAACACTTCACATTCACACTGTGTGTCGTTCGAGCGCCCCTCCCTATTTTTCACCGGGACGCGGTGCTGGCGGGAAGTGGAAACCACATCGTATCGGAGGCACACGGAGCGTCTGCTCGGCGGGCGCTTCTGAGACCGAGTTTAGTTTATCTCTCGGTGAGAAACATACAGAACCACAGCAGATTGGTTGTCGACTATGAAGTTGCAGTGTATTTCTTTCTGAGGCAGAAGGTCATTTTTCATGTTTCATTGATGAGGCAAAATCTGCCTTCAGAGTTTGCAATGGTTTTGCACCATATTGTCTTCAGATGTTTGTAATTTATAACTGAATATATTATCTGGATAAGGATGCGCATATAGGTATGAATCGGGAGTATCTAGCCTGAAAATAAATCTTTAAATTCACATCTGACTGAAGAGCAAATGTCAAATCCCTTGTTGTAGTTTCAAGTTGTGAAATATATATAAGGTGAAATGACCAAAAAAAAAAAAAAAAGGTGTATTTTCTGAATGGCAGGCCACTGCAGTGAAACACAACCTTACCGGGAGACAGGAGTTTAATAAATTACAAAATAAACACAAAATAAACTGCAGATTTGTTGCTGGACCACCAGCGATGGTGGATTTCCAATCGGGTCGAGTCAGATCCAGCGCTCGTTCCCCACCAGCTCGCCCCAATATGGCCACTTCTGGCTCCAAACCGCTCCGAAGTAGCAAGATGGCGACAGCCAAAATCCGAACTCGAGGCTTCATGACGGCCGTTCACAAACTAACGGGTGACGTCGCTGCTGGTTGCCGCTTGATTTCGACATATAAATTCTCCCCATATAAAAAAAAAACGAAAAAAAAAAAAAAAAACGCCTCAAGTATATAATTACTATTCAGAGCCTGATGTGAAAATGTGACTTTTTTTTTTTTTCTCAGCTGCAAAAAAACCTTCCTACAGTTAATACAGAGTGGTTTAAATGCAGCATGCTGTATAGTGGCTTTAAGTAGTGGATGCTTGAGTCTAGAAGAGTTTAAAAAAAAAAAAAAAATCAGGGAGGCAGACAGTTGGAAGTCTGCGAGGGGGACGTGCTTCACAGCTGACTCAATATTCCTGGAGATGGACAGCAGGTTGGGCCGCGGATCACCGTGAAGCACATCTTCTGTCCACTGTCCTCTCTCTCTCTCCGGAGGGGGCGGGGGGGTTGGAGAAAAAAAAAAAAAAAAAAAGAGAGAGAGAGGGGGAGAGAGAGGAAGCCAATCTATAAGCTGTCACTGTCTCTCCCTTGATGGCTGGGTGATGGATGACTGCATCTTCTCTAACAATACCAAAACACTCCCCGTGTGGGAGGCCTCTTGCACAGGAGCAAGGTAAGAGCTGTGTGTGTCCGTGTGTGTGTGTGCAGGGGGGGGGGGGAGGGCGGGGGTCAATTAGAGTCTCTATTTTTTTTTTTTTTTTACACTCACTGACAGCTGACATGGTGCCCTTCATGTGTGATAAGACACTTAAATTGACGGCCAACTATTTTGTATTCAAAATGGCCTGTTGGAGGTGATAAAGTGTTTTTTTTTGGGAGGGGTGATGAAAGAAGTTCAAGGGAACAAGCGCGCTGATTTCTTCTTCTTTTTTTTTTCTGACAATGTTCCCTCTGTTTGACGCTGACGGCTCTCGCTGCGCCAAACAGCCCGAACTACTGTGTAACTCACGAGCCCTACAAATGATCTGGCTCAGTCTGTGTGATCTCCACAATATCCACAGTCACTGATGCGCTGCATCTCAAATCAGAAAATCACCCCGCAAAAAAAAAAAAAAAAAAAATCAGAGATGATGAAAGCTTTCAGTGCTGCACAGTTGGCAGAAGGGGATGGAGGGGGGAGAGAAGGGAGAGCGGGGGTGCTGCCTCCCACTCCTTCTCTTGTTCAGTCTGCCGGGGCCTCTGCTGGGTCTCCAGGCTTCATCTCTTTCTCCTCTCTTCCCCGTCTTACTCGGGTTTTCTTGCTTTTTCCTCTCTCAACCTTTTTTTTTTTTTTTTTTCCTCCCTCCCTCTCTTCTCTCTCTCTCTCACCCACTCTTCATCCCTCCCTATCTGCTGCTCGCTCGCTCCCAGGGGCTTAATTTATGGGTTGTGGAGCTACAGAAACATAGGGATGACAACCCACGCTCTCCTCTGCTTTGTCAGGGAAGCCAGCATGTTGACTGGCTCGCTGACTGGCTGGAAGTACGGAGTGTGTGTTCATGTGCTGTATGTACGTTCTCTCTAAATAAAAATGGTTTTCTCCTTTTTTTTTTTTTTCTCCCCACTCTCATTATTTCATTTTTTTTTTTCACTTTTCAGACGCTGGTTTTATGTCGTTACTGTCAACGTCAGCCCGTTCGCACAGAATGGGCTGCTTGATATTGTCCATACAGAGCCATTCAAACAGAAATATTACTGGCATTACTCGCACAGAGACATGATGATTTGTGCAATGTGGACTTCCACAAGATGAATTTTTCCACACAAGTTCGCCTTCATCAGCAACGACAGAAAAATAACACAACATATCACAGATACAGTAAATGTTTCTAGAACAGCCAGACTTTGGCTGGCGCAATCTTGCTGGTTCGGAGCGGTTTTGGAGCCAGAAAGTGACCATATTTGGATGAGCTGGGGTTTTTTTGTTTTTGTTTTTGGAGCCAACCTCTAGTGGGCCTCGGTGGTATTGCATCTTAAGGCACCTCCGCATCGAACTCCTCTTCTAGACCCGGAAGCTACGAACGCTTTTATATAGAGTCTACGCCACTGACACAGTTTCATACAACCCACCGTATGACGCCAGATTGAAACCAAGCTCAAAAGTTCTGTCATTATTTTTACTTGATATTAATAATATAAAATTTCCCCAAAAAAACACTAACATAAAGGTAAAATAAAATAGATCACCCCGCGGAAAGAAAAAAAAAAACTATTTATCACGCCAACATTAACTTCCGTTGTTTGTTCTTCTTTATCGCGCATCAAAAGTCCATGAAGCCGCTTTCAAAAGCAGACAGGCAGTTTCGGGAGAAGTGGGTAAAGGATTCGATGTTTGTCGAGTTTCACCGAAACGCCACCTGCTTCATCTACAAAGAGAAAACTGCTCTTCTGAAGGATTATGACCTCAAGCGCCATTACGCAACAAAACGTGCCGAGCAGTATGCGAAGCGGCGGGGAGATGAGAAGAAGAAACGAGCTACGCAGCTTCGGAATGGCCTGTCCGTTGCAACAACAATCTCTTCAGGAAAGCAAGCGAGGAAGCTGATGCAAATTATGTGGTGACACGATAGGCCAGTTTCTAAAAGAGTCGACTCCGCAACTAATCGGCTAAAACGAGAGTTTTCAGGTGACTTTTATGACCACGACGTGACAAAGCCCAGAGTTCCTGTGCCGGCTCTTCGTCTCTTTCACAAATGATCATTCCCAGCGTGACATTCTTGTTCTTTTATTCATGGCCAGTTCGAAGTGACAGAAGAGTGTGAACCCGATGAAAGGACGGAGCGCAGCTGAGGTTTGATTTGGTTAAATAACCACAGACGATGACACACTGACAAGAAGGGGAAGAACTCGTCAAAGAAAACTGCAGGTGGAGGGCGCCGATACGGCAATCGCTCTGCTCTTCTTTATTTCCCAGCAGGCCCTTTTGCAACAAGTGCTTAACGTTTAACAACGTGATGGAATGCAACGATAGCGTCACCTCTAGCGTTTGACTTCTCGCTGGGAACTGACGCATCGTATTGGGAGGCGCTGCAGCTGTGGCTGCGGTTGATTCGAGTCCCGGAGTTACGTTGCTTTTGACGCCACTTGAACGTCAACGGCAGCCGAGCTGAGCGGGGAAAGAGCACAGCGGGTGGATGACGACTGCCTCAAGGCCCGAGGCGATAATCCCCCCCCCCCCCCCATCTCCCTCCCTTCCCCGGGGCAGTAAAGAGCTCAGGCTGGGAGTGCATTAAATGGTATGTGTGAACGATGTTATTTTGGCTGCTGGAGGGGTTTGAAGAGACGTGTGAGAACGGCTGAATGTTTAGTCCATGTGATTATACTGTGATGCCTGGATCAGTGAGCTTTAGAGGCAAAAGCTGCACGATTGATATATTTGGAAGAATGTATATAATTTATGTACACTGTATGTTCGGGTTCGGGAATTGCTGCATTTTTTTTTTTGTGGTTCTTTTTGATGTTTTAAAAGCGAGTCGGAGCAAAACGTGAAGATATCTAAGACTCCGTTTTTATGGCCATAACGTGTTGAATTGTAAACTAAATCCTCGTAAGAGAAGCAGCAAATGAATGTTAAGTTGTGATAATTGTGCCCTGTAAGGAAGTCCGTTCAAGGTGGTCACATTTGTTGGTGGGGGGGGGGGTTAACCTGTGATGTTTTACACTTTACAGAAGTATGTTGAAGTTCGGAGGTGTGGGGAAATGTTCCCAAGAGGTGTCAAAGCACTCGCCACAAACTTGAAGTTATAATCAGCTCAACTCTGAGCAAATCATTTCCCAGCATGCAAGTCTCTTGAGAAACAGTACGTAAGTATATGTTGATGCTATGGAGAAGACACTGCAGGAATTTCAGCGCCACTTTCCACGTCTTTGCGGACCCCTTCTCCTATAATGTGCAAAATACCAAATCAGGAAACTGGACGGGTGCGCCGTTACGACGAGAATAAAACAACAACAAAAAAAATAGCAGCAAACCGGCACTCCGAGCGATACGCAACGTTTTTTGATTGAAAACAAGAAAACAATGTCGCATATTGTTCTGTGAGTTCGTTCACGTCACAGGGTGGCAGAAAATATATACTCTTTGGAGGCGACAAATCCGATTGTATTCTTGAATTACTGTATTGTATTCTTGAAACTCTTCCTGACCGAACCACCCGCACCTCCTCCGGCCCTATAATCTTTGAGGAGGAGGTGGAAGCGGAGCCGGCAGTGATGGGTGGGTGTCTCCTCTGCCCTTCTATTCTGCGTCTCCCGCTTGATGAAAACAACGCAGGGAAGGACACCCAGATGAAAATTAATTGAAACTAGTGCAGGTCTCAGCAAAGCCTCGAGCGGAGGGGCCCTGAAACGATCAAGGGGACTTATGAAGTGACTCGTACCCGCATCGCTGGGAACAGCTTTGATTTTATAGTCAGTCACACGTTCCGCTGCCAGATGGATTATATAAAAAGCGGTGGGTGTCTGCGCACCGTGTGAGCCTCGTTCATGAATGAGCACTTTTTATGCATGACCTGGGAGAAATGGAGTAAGCTGTCAAACAGAGGCCATGAAAGTCAATGGAAATAAGGTGTGAAGGAAGAGTGCAGGGGTGAAAATACAAATAGGACTGTGTTGATTACAGCTGCTTGATTTTCAAAGATAGTTTCAATCAGCTTGGCGGGTTAAAAAAAAAAAAAAAAAGGAATATATTCATCGTTTTGTAAAATATGCAGCCATTTTGAATCTGGCCTTTCTCTTTGGACGTATTTGAATTGTGTTGATTTGCAGCTTCCCGTGGAGAAAATGCTTACATTTTTATTTTCCACTGTGGTCTCTCAGCTGCACAGGCAGTTTTTTTTTTTTTTTTTTCATGTTTCTGAAAAGCTTTGTACTTAAAGATTAAGATAAACCAGACACGACGAGGTTTCAACAATGCCCTCTGCTCCGGTTTGTTTGAAAGCTCGCGCAAAGGATGGCAGTTTGAGAGTGAATGATGGCGAGGAGCGAAATCTGAATTCAGGATGAGTGTCGGGTTAATATTCTCCTGCTCTCTGCCGCGACTATAATTCATTCTCGAATCGCAGCACGAAAAGAGACATGAAAGCCTTTTCCTTCCTTCTCCTCTGTTCCCATCAGCCGAAGCCCCGCACGCATCCTCTCGATTACCATCGCTCATCTTTTCCCTTTTGTTTCTCCTCTCGTGTCCCCATTCAATCCATTTTCATTTCCCCCCTCAGTTCCCTTTACAGCTGCTTTCGTTTCAGCCCAATCTCTCAATCTTCCCCGACCCCTTATTCTACACCCTTTTCACCAGCTCGGTCTCACTTCCTCCACCTGCCTGTCATCTTCCTCCCTTTTTCTTTCAAGCTTCCGTTCTTCATTTTCCCCGCGACTGCTCCCCTATCCAGGCTTTTTCCTCTTTTATCGGCATATTTTGTCTGCTCCTCTCTCTCCTTCTCGACACACACTCCCTCTTCCTCCTCTCTCCCTCCATTCTTAGCAAAGCCCTCTACGGACCAATTAAGTCCTCCAGCTTGATGTCTCTTCCAGCCCTGCACACTCAGGCCGACTGGACAGTTCAAGTGGTTCAAGGGCGGACGCAGACACGGACTCGCACATAAGACAGATTTAACAATGTGGCTTCCCAAAACAAACTAGTGTGTGTTCGGGGGTTTGTGCATCTCTTTCTGAGCGGTTCAGTGAGCGGTCAAAGAGCCTTATCTATACACACTCTCGGGCAAAGGACCTCATTTATAATAATGCATTTTGGACTCGTCTTCCCTGCCGAGTTCATCCCAGGATTCCTTCCAGAAAAACTGCCTTGCTTTTTCAATTCAAAACAACGTAAACAAGCTGTGAGTGCTTTGTATTAGTGTGCTGCGCAGCGGAAGAATCACCAAATGAAAGATTGCGGAAGACGCCTTAAACGCAGCAGAAATTGTTGTTGGTGGGAGAAAAAAAAAATAAAAAATGGAGAATAAAACTCTCCGGGCGTATTACACAACACACCAGGGCACTGTCACATTTGTGAGCAGCTCATTTCTCTTGCAATACCGGCACTGACACCAAGAAACATTTGTGTGTCGGCCCCTGCGCACAGTGTCGAGCCTGGACGTTTTTCAAGTGAGATTTAAGGCTTAAAAATAGCAACTTTAATAGAATAAATGGCTGTGAATGCACACTGGTAGGGTAACGTGATCTTCAAGAGGAAAATAGAGTTGAACCTCAAAATACAAAAAAAAACATCTGTATAAGGATGTAATCAAACCATGCATGTCCATTATTTTGTTTTTATTCCACAAAAGGCACCGATGACGAAGGGAATTATTTGTCTTCCTCACAAACGTGTCACATTTCGGAGAAAACGGTCACAAAAACTCCACAAAAAGCATCTGAGTGACAGCTCAAGAGCTGAAGTTCTGTCTGTTACCGAGCTCCGTCTGCACAGTCAGACACGTACCTGCTGAACACAGATGACAGACTACCTACCATCCGAAAAGAAAAAAAATCATCTCACAATAGCGAGGAGGAAGCTGCGTGTCAATTAGCATTGCAGAGTGCGTGGAAGTCATCCGGATATGCTCAATAGATCTTGATTGGGGTCGAAACACAAAAAATTAGAGGTTTAAAAAAAGCCCCCCAAAAAAATGGTTGTATTGAAGATTTCACAAAGCCAAAAAAGAAGGTTTTGTCAAATTTAAACTGAGCTAAAAAGGGCCATCGCTGTAGTTATGCTGAAAGACAGGAGTTACAATGGCGCCATTAGCAGATTGAGGGTTGAGGCTGGAAATGGGTGAGAGATGTGCGCGTGCCACATTAGGTCTGAAATGAAACAATGACTGCGAGGTTAAAGTGCAGCCTTTCAGTTTCAATTGGAGGGCGTTTACATCCACATTAGGTGAGTAATGTGGGAATAGCAGCTCTTTTTATGCACTGTACCCCGATTATACAAAGTGGAAACTGACTGGACAAGTTCACATGAGCTTTTATAAACTCGTTCTATTAAAAGTTTGGTGTCAAATCTGTTGCAGTCAACGAGTGGCTTAAGTCTGCAACTCAAAGGCTTTAGCAGACAATAGTTACTGTCACTGGTGAGGCCTGTGCTGCAGCCACTGTCCTCTGATTTGGGGGAAGGACTCTATCGTTTGGCTGTAAAAAAAACCTCATAGATTCCAATTCTTTCCCGATCATTGTCCTAATTTATTGTCCCAGAAGTGGCGGACATAATAGTCATAAGAAGGGAACATGTCCGCCAGTGCAACAGCATGGCTCACGGATGTGTATTTCATAGATTTTGGGCAACAATCGAGCTCTACGGCACAAAGAAATGAGATACAAAGACAATAATCATGAGCAGCATCAGGATCTGCTGACAATAAGAAAAATACAGAAAGCTTTACGCTTACAGGGTTTTCAACTTTAACCTTCTGGTCAGTTTCATTCCCAATCCACACAACTAAAACAAATCACCGCCCTAATCATTCCTGACTGACTGTTGCCGTTACAGGACCCGCTGGAGACGAGACGCTGCTTCCCTAAAACAACAAAACATCAGTGATGATATGTGTCCAATTGATAATCCCAAAAACTTGCACCTTTGTCTTTCCTCAAACATCCAAAGCAGAGCCGCTCGTAGGCACTCACCCCGAGACAACAGCAGGGACACACAGCATCATTTTGTGCTGCAACAATAACAAACAGCGACTTGGTTTTCTGCAAAATATAACCCAGAAGCTGGCAAACTTGCAAACTGGAAAGTCAAACTGTGAAGGAAACACCGAGGCTAATCACTTTCAAACACCCCAAGTCACGAATAAGCCAAATCTATATTTAGTGTGATAGTTTTAATTCCAGGCACCGCTGTGATGTCGCGTCATCAATTTCCTCTCCATGTCTTTCAGAGCAGACAAAGTTCCCAGAGCTATTGTTTTTTTTTTAGTTTATTTACTCTGGGCTTTTTATTTTATTTATTTATTTATTTTTTTTGCGCCCATCATGACTGAAAAGAAAAAAAGGCACAAAAAAAAGTACAGCAGAAGAGGGGAAGAGGATGATAAGACTCGGAGTTGTTATACAGAGTTGCACGATATGGACCCAGTTTTGCACATGGACACGTGAACGAACACACACACACACACCATCAGCCTAATTACTAGCGACAGGGATGGAGCTAAGGGAAAGCGCCACTGCCATAGCCACTTCCACTGTGGTGCACTGCTGGCAATATTCCCTATTTATGCATTTAACACACACACACACACACACACACACACACACACACACACACACACACACACGCACACGTGTATACACGTCCACACACTTTTAGAAATTAGCACACATTCACACAAACACATGCCTGTCCCTGCACAAACAAATACAGCTGCAAACACATACGCAAAACATGTACATGGATACAGGAAAAAAAGCGTGCACACGGAGAAGGGAAAATGATATTACATGGTCGGTAGCGTTATCGCTTACAGTGATTCAGCACCATGGACAGCACCACATGTGTGGTAATAGAGATAAAACAGACACACTTGCTCTCCCTCACCCTTCCTTCCTTTTTTTTTTTTTTTCCTTCCATGAACACATACAGACACATACACGCTGGAACAACGCCAACTTCCCGGGGCACAAGCTTCTGAATCTGTTAATTGGATGTGTGTTTTGACAGGCTAATCTCAAGAACAGGACACTGTCTGCCCACCAGAGTCTCTCTATATTCCCTTTAAGAACACAGAAATGAATCTTTAACGACCTAAGTGACATATGTATTCAGTTTTATAATTGTCTGCCACATCTATTTGTATTTATGTGCCCCGCTGAGTCACACATGTGCATACAGGGCCCCGCGACACATGGAAATCACATGGGGTCATTTGTGGTGTTACATCTCTGAAGCCATTAGGATTTCAGGCGCTGTTATAGTCCATGTGGAAACCATTACTGTTGAAACCGGGGATTTTTTTTTTTTTTTTTTTAGCCTGAAGCTTTCATTGCATTTATCTCTGAATTTAATTTTGTATTTCCTCCTGGTGCTTTTCCAAGACATTTCACAACAGTCCAAGTGTTGTGATATGTTGAAGTTACAGTATGTGATATGTGAATGGGAAGATCTAGTAGCCAAAAAGGACATTAGGATTGGTTGCTGGCCTCCATTTTGCATTCTTAGCTAATTAAGCAATTGCTCAACAACAACAAAAAGTATTATTTATAAATGTTGGTGAATAAAATAAAGTGCAATGCTGGCTGCCCTGCGAGTCTGTACTTCAACACTGAGCTGCATGCCAACATCAGCATGCAAACAGTGCTCCCAGTGGCAATGTTACCATGCTGATGTTCAGCAGACATAATGTTTACTGTTGTAAGCATCTCAGTTTAGCGTGCTGGCACACTAACAATGACTAATTAGTGCTACACCAAGTGCCGCTTTTCAATTTCCATTTTCATTGAGGATACTCTGTTTGGAAACCACGAATGTCTGCACAGAACTGCATGACAGTCCATTTGACACACTTCAGTCTGGTGGACCGAGATCTCAGCCCCTGTTGATAGATAGCATGGCCAAGAGAAGTGGGGTTATGTGACATGAACCTTAGCTGCATTTCACTACAACACAAATACTGAGAATAATGAAAAGGAAGCACATGCACGTAAACAGAGCCAAACCCTTTAGTCGTCAACACTGCGACACACACACACACACACACACACACACAATTTATTTCCTGGCAATGACTTCTGACTTTGAACGAGAGCACATCTGAAGGCATTCATGTGGAAAGTGCAGACAATAAGGCTTTGTCAGGCTGGCACATATGATCCTCCATGCTGCCTGATGCAACACTGGAATAGCAAGTGATGTCCTTCCACTGCATTCAGCTGGTAATATAAAAAGGGTTTTTATAGACAGCCGGCACAGCCTGTACCCGCCATAAAAGCTGTGCCAACATGCTTGCACACAGACAACTGCAAACTAAAGCTAAACACTGGAATTTTAAACTGTACGCGTATATGTCAGTCTGTATGACATGTGTTTGCTTTGTGTTTCCGTACCAAACTTCCCAGAAACCCCCCGGACAACCAGTACGCTTTCTGATTAACCTTCTGCACTGCCCTTTCTGTTGAAGTTATCTCTTAGCTCAAGCTACAACAACAACAAAAAAACAAGACACAGTAACTTGAAGAAGTTAGAAGCCATATCACTTCTTATGAAGCCAATCGTTTCCAAAATGACAGAACATTTTCCTGGGAACATTGCGAGAACAACCAAGGTTAAATCTTTCACGTTAGGGCTAGGATAAACTCAACTGACAGGGGAACAGAACATGTGATAATTGGCATAAGAACAAAGCAAATTCGGACTTTTTTGTCTTTGTTTGTCAGCTCAAAAAGTTTCACTGTCTGGTTACTCTATAAGAAGGAGCGCCGTGGCTGCACACTTTATCTGACTGCCCTTGGTGTCATTACAGAATAACGATGCAGTGCACACTTCCAGCGAAATAAAGAGAAAGGGAGAGAGTGAAAGGAGGGAAGGGGGGGGGGGGGCGCAGAGAAAAGAAGACTTCGTCACAAATTACTGCTCCTGCTTTCGTGACATCGGAGGGGGGTTTATTTGTTTCACTTTCGCTGTCAGAGACGAAGAAAAAAATAGAATGAGTGAGAGAGGGAGATAAGGGACCAACTGTGGCGAGAAGATGTACTCAGTACAACGACTGAATAAAAGTGGGGAGATTTGGACAAGGATTTCTACCTCCGCTCCTTGTTGCATTAATTCAAAAGCTTTGCTCTGTTTACCGAGAATGCGCTGACATTTTCTCCTTGCAGCCTTTGTCATGCTGTCACGCAATCGCAGCCTCGGATGTAACACAGTAATTATTAAAAGTCAATATTGAAAAGATCATCATGCAAATTGGTGTGTGCATTGGGAGTGATGATGCCATACAAATTCTATTAACATAATTTGGCCTATTTTCTGCAAATAAAGAAATCGGTCATGGGTGTCAGACGTGATCTTGACGAACTGTAATGGTTTACCTTGAAATCAATCAACCTCATTCCAAACCATTTAACAAACACACATGCTACAGGCAAATTATCCCACTTTTTTTTTTATGTCAGTGAAACTTTATCGATGCTCATGATGGACAACCGTGGAAAAAGACCGGGATATTTTTAAGCTTTTGTCAGTGCAGCAGTTTGAAATGTTCGGATTTGCATCACTCCCAACGAGAACTCTGCCACAGGCAAATTGTCTAAGCTCCCTACCCTTTCCCCTCCATCTCTTTTATCTTAAACGCAAATGGTCCTCTCTGGTAGTATTGGAAAGTTGGCAGCTAATGTCCAACCCGGAGGAAAAAGACATGCGAGGACAATTCCAATCTTGCAGGAGGTGAGAAGACAACACTTTTATCTGACTGAAATTGGTCAATTAGCACCCAAATAAAGTCAAACATTTCTCCGCTTCCTCCGGGGGGGGTTTATGGATGAGGAAGGGAAGAGAAGAAGAGACCTTGATTTTGTTCATTTAGGACATGCTATGATTTTTAATTACCCGATGGAAGGAGTATACATGGCTCCACGTTGTCACCCGTCCTCTCTAATTGTGTGTCCTCACTCCTGAGGGGAGTTGGAGGGGAATGTAATTACATTGAGATCAATAGTCAAGCATCAACAATGACACAGTAACGATTTATATTACATGCAGATTGATTCATTTCCGGACATTGTTTAGTTTAATTTAATTGAAGTCTATAAGCTTAGGGGGGGGGGGGTCTCACATTCAGAGAAGAAGGCTATAAAGATAATTATATGGGCAAGTTTAATTGTCTGGGAACTATATGGACTGATTAAAACCACAGTAAGAGCAACTAACAGAAGCTTTAAGGGTTATTCTGGAGGCATACTTACAAAGTCAGTTAATTTTATTATTTTATAAGGTTTTACAAACAGGGCTTTACTGATGCTTGAGAAAAGCTGGCCTTGTAAAAGAATACTGTAAGTAAAAGGCAGAGGAAGAGTCAGGAGGCTGTAATGTTTACTGTAAAGAAAACAAAAGGGTATTGGAACGAGGACATTGGACTAATTGAGATTTTAACGCCGTGATGGTGGCACTTGAAAAGTCAAGGGATCAGTAAAGTTCCGAAAGACCATAAATGTCTGCACCAAAATGCATCCGTCCAATATATTTTGAGACCTATCAACCATTAATACCAACCTCAAGCCGGTGATATAAGAAATCACAGAGGATCACCAAAGTATTAGAAATGATCCTCTCACAAAAAAGAATATCTGCACCAAAATTTGTGCCAATCGATCTTGTAAAAAGAGATAATACTCTGGATAAGTGAATAAGTTCAACCAACCAACCAACCAACCAACCAACCAACAAACATTTGCCATTGCCATCAAAATGTGAGGAAATATTCAATACACAAGTGAATCAGCACTAGTATCACACTTAACATTTCTACTTCCTTCTAACCTTCCCCATGTCCCATACAGTTAAGGTGAAAGGCAATATTTGATGGGCCATCGACTTGGAAGGCCACTGAGGATATGCAGGAGTGTCTACCAAAGACTTTAAAGTGCAAATAATCTACAGAAATATATTCTGCATGGCAGACAGCTGTCTCCCCGATGTAAAGTAGCTGCTACTGAGTGCTTGTCAGCTTTTAGTGACACTGCCAGTGCGTATTCAAAGCAGACATCTATAGTGAAATGGAACACTGGAAGACAATGAGAAAGGATGGGTCCTTCGAGTGGCTGAGTCATTTCGCAACGACACCAGCATAGATAGAGAGGGGGGGGGGGGGATAAACAGCAAGTGACAGAAACAGAAAGGGAACAGAAGACATGTCAAAAATAGATGAAAGCTCCCCTGTGTGGCACCCGGTTTCTATAAAGTGTGTGCCCCAGAGATGTTGATATCACCCCCCCGATGCCCGAGAGGAGACATAATTAAGGAAAAAGGCAAAGGTCTGATCTCGGCAGTGAGTTTGTGACCGGTCATTGTGTCCCAGCAGACGAATGGAAAAGGCCAGTTTGTCGGAACATTTTTTTCTTTTTTTTGAGTCTGCAACCATTTCAGCCAAACACCCATTACCAAACCCCTGAATTCATGCAACATTAAACTGGCAGCAAGCCAGCTGGTCACTTTCTCCATCTGAATGAGACAGCAGAGCGGAAACCCTGTACATAAATGTACTCTACGGAGGTACAGCATGATGAATTAGGCAATATTAGCTGGCATGGACCAATGTTTGGCCAAAACAGGGGGCCTGATTTTATTAGAATTTTTCAACAGTACTAAAATGCCCCTGGTGGACTATTCATGGCGTAAGATGCATTTAAAGGGCATTCAAAATGAAGGAGGGAAACATTTTGCAAATGTGTCCTCTCAAAGATTTATGTGTTACACAGCTATGAAAGTACTTGTGGTTATATTCATTTATTTGAAGCTTAACATCATGCTAAACCAAAGTTCATGCAAATCCTAAGGGTTTTATGCACAGACACTTTTTGTGACTATAGTTAAAAAAAAAAAAAAAAAAAGTTTCTATTTGTGTCAACATTGCATTAGTGCATTAGACATTGTTAAGATTTTCTGCGTTGATTGCTTCTACTGCCATTTATCTACTGTATAACATCTAGGTGGAAAAGCCAACAGAGTTTTCATATAATTCATGATTTTTCTTTTGAAAGCAGAAGTTTTTATATATAATAAGGGAAGTATGTGGTGACTAATTTAAAGAAAGAACAAAATGAAAACAAAAAAATGACAAGCATGCAGTAGGAGAAAGTCCAGATGGAAGTATGGTCTGAATTGACCATGATAAATGTATGGTTTTTGGCCTATTTGGACAAATCTGCATCATTTTTAAGAGTCCGCTTTGGCTTCTTGGAGATCCTATTCACACTGCACAGTTAGCAGTCACTTGGATTAGAGATGACACTGAAGAAAAAAACACTAGTTGTAATCTGATGATTATGAGTTAAGAACTCATGTCGTAATTACATGGGAATCAGAGACCTGATCAGAGAAGGTTTTATGCTGTCTGAGTAATAATTCTGAGAAGACACGGTGTGATGTTTGTTGCAAACTGTGAGAGTCGGGTGAAAGCAAAATACAGATATTACCACTTAACTCTGGATGCTGTTTGTACTCATCAATCCTACTGTACACGATTCTTGAGGTTAAGTGTGTTTACGTTAAATAACATTTTCTAATGAGTGCATTTGTGCATGAATTCACTGAATGAATGACGCTATCGCATAACCAGCAAACATCTCTGGTGGGACAAAGGAAACTGACTCTGATAAATACTACCATTATTTTCCTTTTCCTCAATTAATTATGTAATGACTTAGCAAAAGGGTTTGCGAGGGCTGCCTCATCTGTGCCATGTGCGCACATCGTTGTTTTGGCTTTGTTTTGCAGTTTCTGTCTTTCTGCCCTGGTTAAATCACAGTGATCCCACCGCTCTTGTCATGAGTGGAGAGCCAAATGACTAGCTATTGATTGAGGCACTGAGGACAGAGGTGGACTCGGGAGCTCCACCCTCTCTTTATCCAAACCCACACCTCTTGAATGGAAGACATGTGGGAGAGTGAAGTGTTTGGCGACCCGGCCGCAATTACACACCGAGTCTTTTATTCCACCAACAAACAGAATCGAGGTTTAGTGACAACAGAAATGCCCCCAAATACCTCAGACTGCTTCTTTTGGAAATGCATTTGACGTTTGAAGATGGTGGTGAAAACCTTCTTCCTTATTACTGTTCCGCCTGCAATATTTCAACTTTATATGCAAAATATCAATGATGATAGAGTATGATTAAAGGAGATATAAATGTCAGAGGTTTTATGGCAGTATAGAGGGTGAGCCTTTTCTTCCTGGGTGTCAAACACTTCTCCCCCTGGCTATTGCTTGCAAGTAAGATTGTGTTTTTAGCAGTTGTCACCTTGTTAAAAGAATAAAAGGAAAAAGCGGAAAAGGGATACCTTTATTCATCTCATGCATTGCCTGCACTGTTCTTAGTAGACTTGAAATAACCAACATGGTACCCTTTGTAAGTCTAAATATATTTTATATACAATTGCTAACTCTAAAATGTGCTCAAACACACCCTAAATGAGATAAAAGTACTTTCATTGTCAACTCAGATGTTCAATCTTCGATTTCCATCATCACTATACAACAGAAATAATAGCTTTCAAATGCTACGCCGCTCTGAGTAGAAACGTTGTTCTCCCAGCCAAAGTACAAAGACTCCTCTCGGTGCCAATGTAGGACACTCACTGTCTCTCAATGATTGTTTGTATACCTCTGATCTGTTTCTCTGTGGGTGTCATTGCTTCTAGTTTGTTTACTTCATTTCTGTTTACTTTAAGTTTTCTTTTTTTAATCTCCGCTGCTCTTCATGCTCATTTTAAACCATTTTAGCTTTTGATAAGTGACAATATGACACCCTGTTTGTAGGCAAGTCTATGACACTCATTTTTGTCTCATGTGTTTATGGACTGCCCAGAGTGACTTTGCACAGTAAATATGTACAAATGTTGTACTTGTAATGGTCAAAAAAAAAAAAAGAAGAAGTTACTGAGAGGCGAGCAATCTGCAAAGATTGGTTCCTGGTGAGCAGCTGTTGTGTCTATACGGGGATTTCCACTTGTGCTAGTGGGGGAGCTTCATACCAGATAAAATCCAAGCTGTCAGTCACCGTTACTTAGTACTCTGGCTGTTTTGTGTCTGTGCAGTAGGCTGGAGTCACAAAAAAAAAAAAGTTTAAAAGGCAAGGAGGCTCTACAGTGTTATATTTTTCATGACAACAACATGGAATATGGAGCCAGATAGCTGTCTTATCATATAAAGGCACACACACACACACACACACACACACACACACAAACAGTACTGGGGCAGACAGACTCTCTTCAGCCAACAGCAGTGCTAAAAAAAAAATGTGGCTGAAATAGGTGCAAATTGAGAGTTATTAAAATTCTGTGACTTCTGCCAGCATTATTCACTGCCACCCTTTGTCATGTCATTCATTAAAAGTGATGGCTGCATATTAATTTTTTGGCTCTGCAGGTCACCCACTCACAATGCAATTCAAAGCGGTCATTTTTGACAGCAAGAATCAAACATCTGGCTTTATAGCTGATAGCCTGGCGAGGGTCATTAAAAATGCCTGGATTCATGTGTAGATTGGTTCCAAACATTGTTAATCTGACTTTAATTTTAAGGTGTATAGATCAACATTCATTATTATAGCCTATCTGGTGTTTAACTGATTCATTGTGATGCGAGTTGAGCTGAGTGCACATTCGGTTTAACTGTTATGAGTTTTAATCATATTCGGGTACAATGGCTGCATAAAACTCCATCAACTTCTTGCTTATTCATGTAACTGCATACATGAAATAAACAATATGGCTCACAAAATAACCTGCAGCCACAAGTTTATATTAATGACATTAGATAGAGTGAAGATAGATTACCCCCCGAAAGAGTCTTCCTACAAACTCCTCTCAGCATTATGTGGATATTTGCTGTATTTGTGTTTAACAATGAAATGCACATTTATGCTGCGTACATTTGGTGTCGAACATTGTTTACAAAAATATATACATTCATCCTATTTGGTATCCCGCCAGCTGGTGACCACTGATCTGGCCGATGCCAAATAACGGGCCTGCACAGTACACCTTTTCTAAGTATTTAACAACCACACCACTACTCCTTAATAATGAGTTTTTCAGTAGATTGCCAAGGAGTTGTTATTTTTTTTGCCTTTATCAAAGCATATATTCACAAAAAGTGACTCATCTGCTGGACCGTGAGCAGATGTGAGCCTGTGCAAAGCAAACACTGAAGATCTGGTTTGACCACCGGGCATAACAATGTGACAGTGTCTCCCTCCGTGTCCCTTTTCTTTAACAAGCTGCCATTTCCTATAGAACCACATACAATATTACTCATCACTGATAATGTAGACTGACAGAAACTAGCCAGTGTCAGCTTACATGAGCAAGACTTCAGAGATTTTGAACTATCTTGGAAAACGAGGTGGGAGAAAGCGTCCTTATCTGTCGCCCAAGCGGACTGATTCCATGTTTTCTTCCAAGTTAATTCAATCTTCATTGCAAATCCTGTAAAGAACCCACCAAAATGTCATTTCCCCGGAGGATGGTCAGTCCGACAAAAAAAAAACGGCCTTATGGTGTTTCGTAGCAAATGATGGAGAATCTGCAGCGGCGGGCGGAGACCTTGTTGATGCTTGACACAATTTAATTTTCCAGCTCAGCGTGTTGCTCTTCTGTTATCTCTGTCCTCAAACCAGATAGTTCTTAAGAATTTTCTGCAGTTTTAGGATATATGTACATAATTGGAATGATTATGACTCTTAAAAAAGGATGAGAAAAAGGCATAAAGGATGCTCAAAATCTTTTATGCATTGCTCACGTTTGGACGGATCAATGACTAACTGCCACGTGGATCACCACATTAGACATGTGCAATGGGTCCTGTTGGCTCCTTACAAGGTGTTCTGCACACCAGCTGGACTGTTTCACTTTACTCAGATAAACCGGAAAGCAGAGACGTAAAGCTATATGTGAAGCCCTTGAGCTGAATGACTTAATCCAAACCAAACCAAAGAGTGGCCGCTCGGTTGGTACAAGCAGTTTGTACCCTACTTTGTCCTCAAGCACAACTCCCAAGAGTGACCAAAAAGGAACTAAAAATCCATCCCCACGTTCGTCCTCAAATCCCCAGTTGCACATATGTCGCTGTCTTGGTTGTTATAGGGATTCCCTCTTTACAGCCATGCTGACGGTGGCCTTTTGTAGCCAGCACTATCCTGGGACTTTAGCTGAGTAAAACACATAAGTGTGAGTGCCTCCAATCGATTGACCAACCTTCACAAGTGCTTTTCTTGCAATTAGGAATCAGTAGTGGTGTAAGTGTAAAAAAAAAAAAAAGGCTGTGTTGTCGAATGTAAATGCAACCTTGCGTTCATGGATCCGCCAGCAAACATTGACTTCTGTGACATCCCCGACGAACAACAACAACAAAAATCCTCCCTGATGTTTGTTTGGATTCAGTGAGGGGGCAACCAGGATGCATTTTGCACGAGGAAAACACAGCTCTTGTGAAGCTTCAAAAGCTCCTAAATTTTTTACTCTTTGAGAAACGAAATGGCGTCAGATTTGCCAAAACATATGAATTCTGAGATTAAGTCAACACCAGCCACTGCTATGCCCGTATAACCGATGTTTCTCCTCACAGTGTATGTATGTGTGTGTGTGTGTGTGTGTGCGTGCATGGTTGTGGTTGCTATGGTTATGCCTTTCTCTGGATCAGTCTGCAGGCGGATAAATAATGCACACTAATGCTGGCGCGGTGACAGCACTGCAGCAAGCTGTTGCTCACCTCAGCTCTGCTCTGCTCCAGAAACACTCACAAATACAGACGTAATATGCTAATGCCCGCATGTGGCAACATCGATGCACGTTTTCATGCATCCGTCTGCATAGACAAAGCTTGTTAACACTTATAGAGAGAGTGTGCAGCCAGAATAAGGTATTTTTTTTTAAATATAATTTCTGGTATTGATTGAACAAAAGCTTAACAGAGCTGCCAGACTGTCAGGCATGTTCCAATAGAGTGAGATATCAGAGTTTGTTTTGACACAACCCTGTCTTATAAAGAAGGTGAAGAAACTCTGATGGACTAGTGTCAATACCTTCCCCACTGTGAGTTGCATTCAAAGGTCTCTATCAGTGTTTGCCTCTTTAAAAAAAAGACGATGGAAACAGTCAACGTGCGATTTGACGTCAAGTGACGAAGGAGTAGCAAACCGCCTCAAAGAAGCACATTGTTATCTTTAAGTACAGTATGTGGACCAGGGGCGATTATAGATAGAGTCTGGTACTCCTTTGTGCTGCCACTCACAGAATGTCCACCGAGTAGATATTCATTTGCATCGTTTCGCTTTGGTCTACATTATATGTTTTCGCACAAGTTGACATTTTACACCCCCGAAGGAGACATCCAGTGCAAAAACGAAATGTCTCTTCTTCTGGGAAATGCAGGAAATAACTAACTGACAAGGGGACAGATGGGGCATGTTGATGAGAAGTGTGTGCAAAGTTTAAATAACGGGTGTTGACAGCTCCTTTTACCCTCTGAACGCACTGAACATATAATTCTTTCAGGTCTGAAAAAGGGAATTTTTGCATTGAAATATCTACATTTACCTCATGCTCCTTAGTATATTTTACATTCTGTATTGATATTTATTAAACATTTCATTTTGATCACATTGGTTCTCAATCAACACCAAATAACAAGCTTTCCCCAGGTTCTTTGTGAAGGATAGAAGAGAAATATAAATGCAGGTGACAGCAGAGGAATGCAGCATGCCATTTCCATCTGTGAAATTGATGGCATAGGAAACATACACTGTAGATTAAAGAGAGTACTTTTTCATCTCCATATGGAAATAGGTGGAGGGTGAACAGCATAGAAATTGGCATGAAGAATAATCTATAATTCTTTTTAATGTATTACTCGCTCACTCACTATCGGGTTAGAGCAGCTCTTTTTATAAAAGTGATAACAAAGGGCTGATAGAAGTGATAGAGAATAAAGTAAAAGGGACAGATGACAAAGGGAGACACAAAAGAGAGACGGGGAGATGGAGGGTTCTTTATGTTCTTCAGAGAACGCTTGGATGAGTCATTGTTCATAAAACTGTCTTGATATATGGAGAAAAAAAGCATTGTATTTCTTTGGCAAAAAGATAGCAGCACTATTTTTTATGGCATATTTGTTCATGTCAGTCTCAGCTCACATGTTAAAGCTCACACTTGTTAAGAATCAAAAAGGAAATTGATAAATGAATAAATCATTTCTAGTTTTTCAATGTCGGATTTTTTAAAGTTCTCTTCCATATCAATCTTAAAGCCTGTAACAAATCACCTTTTGCACTCCGTACAGCCAAGAAATGAATGCAAGACATGGAGCCACTCCACGACTATAATGGGACTGGCTGCAAAGATGTCTAACATGGAAATTTAATAAGAACTCCTATTATGAACTTTCATAACGTTCGTGCAAAATACACACAGACAAAAAAAAAAAATTGCCGCAAGAAGGCAATAACAGCAGATAGAGCACAACAGGTTGGTTGATGAGAAAGAAAGGAAAATAGAAAAGTGCAATAAGCTTTAACTATCTGAGTTTTGTGTTGCCAGTCAAAGCAAATCAAATTGAACTGGCCTGCCTGCAAACATTGCTTGAGAATGAGGGACGCTGAAATGAGAATATTGGAGACAATCTCAGGGTACAAACACTGATTGTACGGGATAATTCTGGCTGTAGATCTTTCTATATTTTATACCGTTTTTACTCTCTGTATTAAAACCCACACAAAGACCAAAAATCAGGTAAGGTTTATTCTGAAACTAGAGGACATTATACTTTATAGTTTGGACCTGTTTTGGACTTAAATATCTCTCAAAACATTGGATAAACTGAAAAGAGATTTTCCACAGATATTCATCGTCCCCAAGGTTTTCTCGCACCACCATGGATTGCCATATACTTTGGTTGCAGCTCTGGAAAAACCCTTGAGGATGAACTCTTAAGACTGCGGTCATTCTCACAGTTTCCATCTTGGTGTGGTGTGTTTCACTTACATTCATCCTAATGACTTTGGTGATGCTCTGACCTTTTTCTTGAACACCACAAGCTGGTTGACATTTGTGGTTCAGAGTCATGTGTCCCACCAACTGTTTGATGGATTATCATGCAGTTCAGTGCAGATATTCTTGGTCTTTGTCAACTTTGTTGACTTTTCATCTGGGTCAAAAATTCTATTTGTACAACACTTTGGTTTATACATCTAACATTTGCTTCTTCCTTGTGTTTACATTGTGCATTACAGTGTCACAGTGCTGACAGATTTGAGTCTTCAGTAGGAACCAATAGGCTCGGGCCTGGGAGCCACAACTAGCACTGGGAAGTGGAACAACAAATGGTTGGTTTTGGTCTTTGTAGGGTAGCACCACTCATTCAGATCAGTCAAATCAGGTTCGGTTGTTCAATACAAAATATTACATTATTTATTGTTTGTTTTTATTCTTTTTAATCTTGTAGACTTGTCATGGGTCTCTTCCCCGGTCCGCCCTCTGCGAGTTTCAGGCTGCCCTCATCTTTTTACATCTAGCATACTGCCAGCCTCATCCTTTATTGCGGGTATATTTGATGGATTCCTCTTTCGCAATATGAAAACCGGTTAAATATAAAAACATTGTTTGGTATGACCCCTGTTAAAAAAAACACAAACAGAAACGCCGACAATAGCATTTAAAATACTGAAAGCATGTTTCTACGGTTGTACTCTGTTTAATTGCAATCATGTCAAAGGCTGAGGGTCTCTCATCAAAACACCCACTTATTTCACACTCCTACTCACTCCGGTTTTATTTGGCTTTACTGTGAAGAAAAAATAAATAAATCCAAAAACAAGAGAATAAAAGAAGCTAAGAGGACAAATAAAAGTGTAACAGACAAACAAGGTCCGTTTCCTGTGATTGAGTCCCATCAATGTCAACTTAATAAATAGTAGCTCACCAACAGGCAAAGAGGTGCTGACGGATATTTTGACAGGCGTATGGACAGCAAGCCAGACAAGACAATTCGTTTTTTACATGTCATGATGCTAACAAGAAAAATGGACATCATGACACCGGAAAAGACAGATTACCTAGTTAATTCTATTCTTTTTTCATTTTTTAAATCCATTTGCAGCTCATCAAATCAGCCTCCCAGCCTGTAACATCCAACATTAAGTTCCAATTTCATTGTCATTCACCATAATTAAAGACAGATTCTGAAGTCTTCAAAGATCCATAATAGCAAGCTTTTTCATTAGTATTCATAGTCGCAAATTTTAAGTGAATTGGCGTATTGATTTCCCTATTGGTTCCACTCACTGGTCACCGAACAAAAGATCCACTACCGCCATATTTATTTAATAATTAGAATTTAATTTCTAATTATGTGCCAGTCATGGTATAATCCTACGTTGATAAATGGAATGGGAAAGGGAGGAGGTCATGAATAGTATGGAATCAATATGTGGTAATTATTATGTGTGGAGTTTGCCTTTCATTAAAACCCTGAATAAAATTGATGAATTCTGCTGGACTCGACGGGGAGCGGCATTTAATATTCCATGTCTTGAATATGTCCACATTTATACTTGTAGTGCAAAAAAAGAGGCACACTGAATACATAATAAAAATAAATAATAAAAAAAAAAAAATCCTGAAAAAAAATAAATCCCATTAGGCTTTGGTAAATACAAACATTTCTACACAGGCTCTAAATTTGGATGCAGTTGAGTGTACACTCTGAAAGGATAATTAGCTTCATCTGGGCCTTATTTTTCTTGTTTTCATCACCAGTGATTGTTTCTGCTCAAATTGTCATCATTTCACCGCTGAGCTTCGGTGTATCACTGTAGTAACTTGGCTCCCAGATTCATTCTGAGGCTAAAATTGTTCATTCAAACTTTCCTTGCAATAAGAGCTGCACACACATATTAAAAACAGCTGTGATACCAATGATCACTAAACAATAGTGATCTGAACAATTATTTAAAATACATTTTCACAAGCTTCATAACACCGTATGAGTCCCACGTCAACATTACCAGCCGAGGTGATCATTTAACATCTCACGTGCACCATAAAGCTGGTTTTACACCATAAAGCTGGTTTTACACCAGACTTCAATCACTTAGAAATTGTATGACTCCAAGTGACCGACCACCACACCAAACTACAAGACGTTTTCTGACAGTGTACGCCACACATCACTTGTCCTCTACGCTGTCGGTTAACCTACTAGTTGCACACAATTCCCCAGAGTGGATACAGTGCTCAGTCCTTATCTGAACATTCTTATCAAATTGCATTTGTGTACGCCTCAGTGTGTTGACAATCTCCATGTTGTTTGTACAGTGGATGATTGATAGTGAGGCTATAAGCACAAATGATAGCTTCAGACAACAATGGAGCAAGAGCCAGTTGATGTGACAGAGTTGGATGAAGAACAGCGTTGCTGGAGAAAAAAAAAAAAAAAAAAAATAGAAGTTAGAGTACGCTGTCGAAGAAAAACTGTTTTTTTTTTTTTTTTGCATCTTTTTATGCGTCACATCAGTGTCGCTGCTTTGGATGGAGATTTGTTCTGCTGTTATTACAACGCTGAACACATTTCATATTGAAACACAGATCTGCACTTAATATGCTGGCAGCATTTTGAACAGATGTCCCGTTGCCTAATGTGAGGTAACTTGACTCGAGGCTTTTGTACCCAAATTGTAAAACTGACAAGATACACTACGTTGCACTTGAACCAGTCTCCCAGGTGAACTGCTGTGCTATGCAAATAGACCACACAATACGGCTCCAAATAATATGGCAGGTCTAACTTTTGTAGATGTGCTGCAGTGTCTTCCTCGCGTTCCAAATAGGATTTATCATATGGATATATGTTAATAGTATATTCTGTGAGACTGTAGCTAAATCAATGATAAGAAAACACAGAAAATGATGATTTTTTTGTTTTTCTTTTGCAGTTTTTTTTTACAGTTATATCTTAAATAATCAGAAATATGCTTCATATATTTGCAATTTTGTAGAACAGATCTAAAGCCGGCAGGTTTATTTGTGGGATGCAACTGACAGTTTAATCCCTCATTCGACACTCTCCTACAACGACTCTATCAGTAAGTTTTTTTTAACTTTTTGAACTCCTCACTCTGAAAATCTGCATGAATTATGCTGACACTCTAAAAGCTCAAAGTTTTAATGCAATATACCGAGATGAGAAACGATACACGTGCAGCTTGAAGACTTTCTCAGAATTTTGGCCCCATGAGATTTATTCCTTTACTTGTGACGCTTCATGCATCTGGACAGATGAATGTTCTACGAGCTTCTCCGTCTCACACACACAAAGAAGAAACTCGGTTTTTAAAGTTCTCCATCGTTATTCTGTAAGAAATGCATTTTCTGTTTGATAATTCCTTTTGAGCCGAGGCTCCTGTTTTGACGCAAGGGCCGCAGAGACGAGCAGCAGCACCGGCCTGGTGAGGTCTCCCCAAAGCTAGAATTCAGCAGATTTCAGCTCAAACAGCCTCTCCAGAATAAGAAAAAAAAAAAACATTTGCGAGAACAAGTCCTTGGGAAATGTAAAGTGACCTCAAAACTATAAAAAAAAAAGTAGAACTGGAAACTTTAAGTGCTTACGTAGTTGGCTTCTGGGGTAAGACTGCTAAGCTTTGAGCTGGAACTGAGGACATTTTTTTGCTTGCTTAATGAGCATAAATGCTCCCAATGGAGAGCAGGTGAGTAGTTAGAGATTTTGTAAAAAAAAAAAAAAAAAAAAAGCAACCCCCAGCAAAATACAGTCAATAAATTAGAAAAGCGAAGGTCACAGAGGGACAACCCGTAATCATATTACATTCAGCTCCGTCATTCAGCAGAAGGAAGCCTGAGCATGTGTGTGTGGACTATTATTCAGCAGCTGCTGCTGCCGACTGCTGATGAGAAACTGTCTAAAGGAGACAAGCCTCCATTGTTCTCTGAGGAATCAATAGGATACCTATCAAAAGGTGCGGTATCTGTAATATGAGGCAGATTGGTTCAAACGAGATAACAGGAATTAAAATGGATGAAATAGAACAAAAAGGATGGGGAAGAGGCTGAGAGACAGACTGAATGAAGGCCGATAAAGACAAACGAACATGTGCTTAATCAAACTGATCTCTATAACCTGCTCCCTATCTACACTGTTTTTCTTGCCTGTATTTATCACAGGGAGTGCTTTGCTTAGCATTCACTTTTTCTTTTTTTCTTTCTTTACTTTGCTTAAAGTAAAAAAAAAAAAAAATACAGCCGATTTCTACCCAGGAAATCCTCGTCAAACAAGCTTGTCATCACTCATGTAGACCATCACAGGGACAAAATGGAGTCCTTAGTTTTTTTTTACACTACATACCAGCAAACTAACGGAAACAATAACAGCACGTGTTACCACTTGCTGCAGTCTGTCAATATAGTCATTAGTATTTGTTTAAAGGCCCAACACCCTGCTCTAACTACTATGACCTAAATTAACCATGAAATGACTTATCACAAACATTGCCATGTTAACGTTAGACTATTTTCTCAAAGCTCTCAAAAACCTCGCACTTTCATAATGGGAAATTCACAGTTCGACAGGTGTTAAGGTGATGTCTCCCACTTGCCAGTTGCTTATGAATGCACCACTCAAGGGCACCTATACTGTGGTTATGGGAGAAATTTCTTTCCACTTTCCCCCCTGGATTATCCCCAGTTCCTCCCCAGTTTTTTATCTTCCAGTCCTCCCCCCAAAAAAAGAAGCATTTTTAAACCTTAAGGCTACTGTAACCATCTGCACATAACTCAAAATTTTTTTTTTTTTTAAATAAAATCCTGACATAGTGTCTGGGAAATAAAAATCCTATTTATAGTCTTGGACTCAAATGTGCAGCAGACCCTGCACGTGACACGTCAAGAGGTCAGAGACGTCACCAGAGGCCCAGATTTCTGAAACGGTTTGGCGTGGGTGCGCTGACAAAGGGTCACTCACTCGGATGGCCCAACCTCCTAAACGTCCTGAGTTATCATCAGTCCACTTACACAGACTCTGTGGAAGAAAGACTTAGGTGGGCAGGAGAGCTCTGCACCTCCCGAGGGGCCCAGGCAGGAGGAAAATCAGCGTGAAATCTCCTTTTGACTTTAAATCTCGCACAGGGCGCACACATGCACCACGCTGAGCTTTTACTGGAGGTTATTGTTCTTAGCTGAGTGGGTTAGCGGGATTTTTTTTTTCCGTGTGCCATTCGAGATCGGCTGAACTGGAGCCGAGCTGAATGGCGTGTGGGTATCTGTCTTGGCTAAAGGCGGGCGGACAGCTTGCTGAGTTTTGAATCACACGAGTGAATAAAAATGACATCGGTTGATTTTCTGAGTTATTAAGCCTTTTAGACAGCTATCACACCAAAAGATCATCTGTTTATGCAAGTTAACTGAGCTAAATCTCCAATTCAGAGTATTTTAAAAGTAGTAAATATGAAAAGACGGAACAGTTTAGTCCGTCATAGCAACCGACATTAAGTCGTATTAATTGGGATTACATTCATATCAGTGTTGAAATGTTCCCAGCCCCCTTCACAAGAATCCTTTCCAGGTATCCTCCTTTTTTCCCGGCCTGTTTGTTCCACTGCCTGTTCAGCCATTATGTCTCCATAATGTGCTGCTGGGTGATTGTGATGCAACCGAACCGCTCACTCATGAAACAGCATTTTGAGAGTAATCTTGTGTAGCCACATCTCTGTCTCAAGCTTGTGTAGCTCTGGGGAAATTTGACAGAAAATATTGAATAACCGAGAGCCCGAGGCGGTGATTTGATTGGTTCTCGGTTTGAAAACATGACCTAGAAACAACAGCTCTGCTTTGTTTCGCATTGTTATTTAAGTGATGCTAATGATGAATTAGATGAAAAGTGCAATGATGTGTTTTACCTAGAGGCAAGAATGAAAGTATTAAACCTGTCTAACAGCTTTTGGTCTACATTTAAGAGATTTTGCTTTTCTTTTCCTGCAGGCTTATGATTTTGTGATTTTAAAATACATTTGTGTATATGTGAGATTACAACTAGATGAAAGCAAATGGTTGTTTTTGGAAGGATATTGCACCATCTAATAGATACAACAATTTCAAGAGCGAGCGTACTACTCCATTGTTAAGCGTTGGGATACAAATTCGATTTGTTTTCCATACTATTTCCACTCCTTCCAACTACATCAAAACTAAAAATCAAGCAAAGTAATGCTTTTGTAGGTATTGTCCTCACAGTACTAAAAACACATGGGACACCAAGCGTACTTGTTGAGATATTTCAGTTTGGACAAAAGAGACGAACCAACAGGCTGAGACTTGCATCGGGAGTGGCGCACTGCTATCAGAAGAAAGGAGCACAATTAAAGAAGAAATTGCATTTGCTCCAAAACATAGGTGGCAAAAAAGATTCGTAAAAGTGTAAGATAAATGTGGTAGGAGTTATGGGGAGAATTTGATCTGGGAATGTAATAATAGATTTGATGGCAGTTTTGAGAGGAACGTATGTATTAGTGTAATTTATGCCTGTTAATGCAGCACTGAAATTCATCTGACAAGAAGGAACACAAGGTGGAGTTGAAAGTTAAAATTTATTGGGGGACTTTAACACAATTATAACTAATTCAGGTAAACTGAACTGATGATGTTCTGTTTTTATTAAATTTCAGCAGAACTTTGGTCCCTAGCTGCTGTAATAAAGTTACTGATGTAACCTGAGGAGGTAACAGCCAGGATTTATGTGATTACGTAAAAGGAGACAAAACTGCAGGGTTTTATGGTCACTATTTCCACCCTTACTGACTGTGACTGAACACATTTACAGGGACATTTCTGTGCTATTTTGGAAATGTGTTTGTATAAATTTTAGTCAGAGTGCTCACGTACATTTGTACTGCATCCCGTGTGTCTGTCTATATAGTATGTGTGTGTGTGTGTGTGTGTGTGTGTGTGTGTGTGTGTGTGTGTGTGTGCTCTGCAGGACAGCCGTGAATCTGCTGGAGGCAGCAGCACATTTTTTTTTTCTCCGGCTATAGTACCTGAGGGAGATCTTGTTCTCCAGCACAATCATTGTGGCACATACTTTATTAACACCTAAAATTCAAGGTGTCTCATTTTTCTTTAGACCTTCTACTGTTCCAAAAACGTAGTTATTTTGATTGCAACAATGATTTTAAATGAAAGTGCTTGTAAATGAAGACGTCTGTCGGCCAACAATACTGCGGCAGACGGAGTAGTTCTGATATTATTGTGAATAATAGAAACAACTTGGTTTCTTTACGTGAGTGTAAATGCTTTGTAGGACTAATTTTTTTTTACTGCAGCTGCAGGTTCGATGGAAACAATATAATCATGTCTGGAAGTAATTCAAAAAGCAGCAAGTCCACCTCTGAATGGCTGAAGAAAAACAAAATGAAGACTTTGGAGTGGCCTAGTCAAAGTCCTGACCTGAATCCTATTGAGATGCTGTGGCGTGACCTTAAAAAGGCGGTTCGTGCTGGAAAACCCTCCAATGTGGCTGAATTACAACAACTCTGCAAAGATGAGTGGGCCAACATTCCTCCACAACGCTGTAAAAGACTCATTGCAAGTTATCGCAAACGCTTGATTGCAGTTGTTGCTGCTGAGGGTGGCCCAACCGGTTATTAGGTTTAGGGGGCAAACACTTTTTCACACAGGGCCATGTGGGTTTGGATTTTTTTTTTTCTCCCTTAATAATAAAAACCTTCATTTAAAAACTGCATTTTGTGTTTACTTGTGTTATCTTTGACTAATATTAAAATTTTGTTTGATGATCTGAAACATTTAAGTGTGACAGACATGCAAGAAAATAAGAAATCAGGAAGGGGGCAAACACTTTTTCACACCACTGTATATTGAATTATCAAAAATAATTACGACAGATACAAGCGCCTTGCATCCTAATTACATCCTATCTCCTCTGATTCATTTTTGTCACGTGACTGTTTGTCTTAGCCGAGTCCTTCACGACTTCCCACTGTCGCTAAGGAGCATCGGATATTTTCTTTTTACAGAATTCCGATAGATTTATGGCCAAAAAAATGTCACCATTTTAACTTTAGATTTGGTTGTTTTTCCCGATTGAAAGCCTTTGGTGCACATCATTAGTTGAAGGACTGAAAACTGTACAATGATCTCCATTTTTACAGTTTCTGGATGATTAATCATTGAGTGATTTAATACAGAAAACATGGCTTCTTAACATGCCGATGGATTTTATTCAGAGGATTAAATATATTGATGTATTCAGAATATTAATATTCATTCATTGATAACGGTCATAGGGCCTTGACTATTTGAGACTAACGACGACCTGTTTTGTGCCACCAGGACACCTCAATAAACTGGGTGCATGACTACTTTTAAAAACTTGAATTTGAAAAGATATTAGTCTGATTTTTTTATTAATCGCTTAAAAAAAAAAAAAAAAAAAGAAGTGGATCAACGCCCAAAGAGGTTTTGTACACAACACATGTACACGCACTCATTTTAGTCCTTCAGTAAAGTATGACAATTCAAAACGTATAAAACTGAGATGCTGTATTTGCACAGAAACAACCTGTAAATCCAAAACCTGTCCCCATATGTTCACAGCTCCATCCTGGCTCTCCAAAATGACATTTGGCAGGTTCAAGCGTAGACAAGATGTGGAGGGCATGTGGGCGACAACCCCCCATCCTGGGATGTTCTGCCCATGGTTTGGTGTGGAGGTGAAAAAAAAAATTGAAATACACGTTGAAATACAAGTGTGTGTGTATGTTCTGTGTGTGTGTGTGTGTGTTTCCGCGCACTTCCAGTGCCAGGTTTCCACTGTGCCAATCTGTAGCAGCCATGGAGCATCCTGGACTTGCTCAGCCATCAATCAGTCGCCTGCCATGGCTCAGTGCTCACGGACACACATCCACCCCTAAGCTCACACAAACCTCTGACAAGCGGCAGTTCAGAGAAAAACCAAGGCCACCCGCTACTTTATTAAAAGGCTACAGCTGTTGTGTACGTGGACACGGAGCAAAAAAGATTTTCTCACCCAAGATCCAACGCAGACAACAGGTCGTGTTGCTTCGTCATTTTCTCAAGTTTCTCTGCTTGTCATACTCCGCTCACAGCAATCTGGGAGGACATCAATTCTCGTATTCACAAGTTCATAGGACATACATTTTGTATTCGTTTGATGCTGGAGACTGCAGTCCCACCGGTGCGGGCTTTAAAATTCTAACCAGAACACAGAGTGCGATCCCACCTCAGACTGCTGCGTGCCAAGATGCACATCGCAGAAACACTGCACGTACAGCTCGCATTCATCATTTCACAGATTTCCCTGAAAAATGCAGCAGATCTTTAGAGTCGAGGAGAAGCAGATGTATATTTCCAAGTTCCTACATTTGGAATTACTCTCAAAATACATTAAATTAACTAGCAGGATGGCTTAATGATGTCTCATACGTCTCTCCGTGCTGATGATTTCTCATGAATTGTTTAGGGTTGACTCACAACCCAAAAGAACCTCGCTGCGATAACAACATCATATTTTTTGCTATAAAAAGACCGCGCGACGAAGAACAACCTTTCACAGCAGCTTCCTTGGCCAGAAACATGAAACTAAAGACTCACAAATAAAAACCCTCCACTCCTTCTCTCTTAGTTTGTACCAGTTTGTGTCAGTCATTACATTCAGCTCCACACACGTTCATGACACACGATACCTTTCAGGGCTAAACGTCTGTGGCGGCTCCATTTGTGTATTTCTGCTTCGTTCTCGGGCTGCAGCAGCAAGTGTTGCAGGATGTGTTTAACAGCGTGCGTTTCTGATGGAAGTACTCGAGAGCTTTGGGCTAAAAACTGTAGGAGGTTAGAAGATCAAAAGATGGCTGGGTGAATGTCCTGGGTGGTGCATGCCGGAGATGTGTTATCTTGCTGCTGGGTGTTTCCAGATCAGTGCTGCGGAGGGTCGGGGGTTGTTATAGGCGGGCGCCACTGGAAGTCTTTCAACGTGTTGCGCATCCTGTGGAGGTGGGTAAGCAGTCTGTCCTTATGTCATTAGGATATTTTGCCCTACATATGGGGTACACACTGTAATTATTCAGGATTCATTTTCCTGCAACCTAAATAAATTCCAAAAAAAAAAGGAATACTTCAGACGAATCATGTTTTTAATTTTCCGCTTTCAATTGACAACGGAAACACACAGAAAATGAACCGCCACAAACTGTCAACACTTGAATGAATTGTGTGGCCGTACAGTCTGTAAAGTCTGCACAGCGTAGCAAGGGACAGAAGAACATGTAATCTCAGGGGTACTGTTCACCACTCATTCCAAATCAGTTACTTAAGCAAATACAGTGGCTGCTTACAAGCTTTCCGAACGGGCTTCCAGCACCTGGTTAAACATATGAATGTTTTAAATATCAAACGCATCGCATGAGACAGGATTCATAAATAATGTGGCGCTATCAAGGAGATTGCTTATCTATAATGCATGATTTTGTTTGCTTCGCATCCTGTTGGGCACTGCACTTGTCATATATGACAGATCAATAGACATGGGGAAATTCATTAGTGCATACAGTATGGATTAAATATTAAAACTGTTGTGTATTTGTTGTGAGATAAAAAAAAAAAGAAAAGAAAAAAGCTTTGTGCCGAGTGCACGAACAAAGAACAAAAGGTCCAGTTGGAACGAGATGAAATGCAGGAAATGTCTGAATATGATCTGATGAAGCTTTTAACAGGGAATAATTGATACAGTATTTCTATCTTCAACTGACATATTAAGAGTCACGCCTGATGTCCACAGGTAAAAAAAAAAAAACGGCTTTGTATATATTTACAATTGCTCTGCTTTGGTCCGAAAATTTATCCCAGACAATCTGTATCTGTAAAATCTTAGACTATTTGAAATGAAAACATTTTCTTATGTTTAATTCCATGTTGTTGTTTTTATTTATATTCTTTTTTTTCCTACAATATTTGCTCTTGGAATCAAGGGTGGCTAAGGTAGTTGTTTTGTGACAAATGCACTGAGATTAAGGTGTTTGGCTGAATCTTTAAAACTCATCAGTGAAATATCTGCTGCTGTATTTGGAATTTCATCGGGCCTACATAGTTTGAAAGCACAAAGCCTCACGATTCCACCCTTTGACGATCCCAGTGCTACAGCAACTTTAGTTGTAATAAGAGCACATTTTATGTTGACTGTAGCGGCACATGATTTTGCATTGAAACTGTACATTAACAGTATGTAAATTGTGAAAATTGCCTCATCTAAGGCCAGTTTCTAGACAAATAAGATCATCTACATACAATTTACCTGGAGGGCATTGCAAAAAATGTGGACGGTGGTACTGTAAGGCATGAAAAAAATAACTGCTTTGAGTGCAGTGATTCTAACAGGGAAGTGGAAGAAAAAAAAAAACAGTAATACAAAAACAGGAACAATAACAACAACCTGTGGCTGGAGCTTTGTGAGCAGCAGATCAATAATCCAACCGTATCTCCAGACAAGAACATCAATGGAGGACAATTCTCCAGATTACATTCAGAGACAAAACAACCAAAGAAATCCACAATTTATGCAATCTGAGAAATTTTTTTTTTTAAATTACTAATACTGCTTTTAAAACACTGCAGATATACATACCTTTCTGCCACAGAAGTACATGATTTTAATGATTGTTATTATTTGGTTATTTTTTGCTTTCTTCTGTGTAGTCTCGGCGTGATTGTAAATGAGGGTCGCCCTCAATAAATTATGAACACAGAGTTGAAATGAAGATCATATTTTTGGGATTGTTGATCGGATTTGTGTGTTCATACTCTGCCGGAGTAAAGCATCAGTTCTATTTGGTTTCTAGTTGCATTTAACTTGTTTGGTTGCACTTGTAGTTGTTGGGGCTGGTTGAAACATACAGTAATAAGTGTGGTGGACCTGTTACTTTAATATCAAATGCTTTAAACAGAATATTACATGAAGTGGTCTCCTTTGATACTAAGATACATAAATGTAAATAAGGTAAAAGTAGGGGAAGATTGCAAATTAAATATAGTTAAGGTATAGTTAGTGTTGGGCTTTCAAGGTGGACAACACTGTGATTATGATTCATAAAAATAAAAATATGAATTGCAGGTATGTGGAGCACTACGCACCGATTCACCACCCCAACCTCCACATCCCCACTTTTACCTTGCTACAAAGAGCACTACGTCCAGCTGTAATAATCAACCCAACATGTATTCAATCACAACGTGACCGCACCGCATCTGGCTCCATTAGAGCGTGTTGCATGTTCACAGGACTCTGACATATCCATAGAAATTGAATATTTTAGGAGCTTCATGCAGTCGCTCTGCACTGTTAAAAGTATTTCAAGCAGCTCGTGGAAGCTCTTGCACTCTGAAAACAGATCCACGCTGACTTGGATTTATATGAATATAAAAGACACGATAACTCAGAGCTAAATAAACATCTGGGAGAACTTATAATGGAGACATCCTCAAGAAAATGGAAAAACAAAGCCCATGACGATGTGTCAACAGAGAGCATCAGATTATCGAGGCTGCACGGCAGATGCTTACCAGTAAGCTTGCTGTAAATTCAGGTCAGATCTCTAACAGATTTATGCTCATTTCCTTCCCCCTTTTCTCTCTCTCTCTCCATCATAGACACACAGTCACCCCTCCCCTGGGAGCCACAGGTGTTGGCAGTGATGGCTATGAAATGAGTTCTCTGAATGAGGGTCTCAGCCTTGATTTGAACCCCTCAGCTTGGCAGAAGACCACAACGCTCTCAGCATTCTTCGGCTCGTATCTCTTTAGCACATTTCTCTCTATCACTATTGTTCTCCGCCCTTTTTCCTCCGTCCTTTGTGTCCCCTTGTTCTTGATTCTCCATCTCTGGCAGCTTTGGTTTTGATCCAGAGCTACTGATGACAAAATGCTTTGAGTTCTGATGCGACGATGACATATTTTTTTTAAAATTGTAAATACAATATACTCGCATGTCCCTACCCAGTTTCTGTCTTTGATGATCTGCTGCCTCATGTAGCTGCGTCTGCTGTGCTTGTTTGTATTAGGAAACAGAGAATATGCGTACAGATATTCATTTAATCCTCTGGTCGGGACATAATGTGCACATGAAATGCATTAAGGAATCTGGTTTTTTTTTGCATGTTCTGCATCATCCTGTTAGTCATAACAGGGATTTCAAATGTAGCGCTGTGCCTATTTCAGGGCATCATTCTGGTCCAAACAGTCCCTGAGCTAAAAAAGCAGTGAGTGCAAAGAAGATGAAAATAAATAAACTGCAGAGACAGAGATCACCGTGTAGGATTCCACTGTGAATGACAATATAAGACAGTATAGAGCTAATTAGGAAAATGTAGGCATGGTTTAACCTGCATTGTCAGCCACATCACTATTGGAATGGGGTTTTAATCTGAGAGATTAAGAGTGTGCTGTGTTACAAGAATCCGTAACAAAAAGTGGGTCAAATTTATAGAGCAGAAAAGCCGCCGCTTTACCTTTCATCTCGGTTTTATCATTTTAATTTAGCCACATTAAAAAGGAAGACGACTTTTGACATATCAAATAATCAAAGGATTTACACACTTACAGTTTACACACTACCAGTGTAATTGATTTCACGTATCTGAGAACATCAAAGGGGGATTGTTTCGAGTCGAGGACCTTCTCCGTGCTTTTTGATCTTCCCCTCACTTCATTATTATCAAATAAACACAAACCCATATTAACGGATGAGCACATTCAACCAAATCCAACTTCATCTAATTACAGGGAATAAAAGGCAGTTTCTATTTTTGATGAAAGCCTCCTGACAGAGTTGGCGTTGTCAAAACAAACACTGCATTCCCTCCTTCATCGCTAATAGCTGAAATGTGAAAGTTGTGCCATTTTAACACCCAAATATTGCATGTGTAGATAGAGATATTGTGCATATACACACACACACACACAGCAATTCACAAAGGAGAAATTATAGGCAAGACATCTCTTCAAAGGGCTTAACACAAAATGTGGCCAGCATGCCAAAAAAAAAACACAAAACCACTGGTTTGTGCTCCTATTGAGCTTTTTCTGAAACTCCCTCTCACACACACAAACACATACTGACTTTATGCCAACATATTGCAGATCTTGCAGCTCGCCTGGGCTCAGGGCGAGCAGATAGACGCAGGGGTCACCGCCTCACAGCTTGCGAGGGGGCTAATTGACGCCCAGCAGCTTTGGAAAAGTAAACAGACTCATGACAATGTCTCTATTTTGTTCTTCGCTTTCATACGTGTTGAGGGCCACAACACAGGATTTGGACTTCGACTGTTTAGGGTTGCACTAATGTAGGAAGCGGATCTGCTATATTTTTTTTTTAACTTGGAAGTGCATTGAGACTCCAGGTTGATTATCAGAAAAGGTGACGTATTATATTATATTCTATTTTATTACTAGAACTCTCGTTAGCTCATGAATAACAGCATTTCCAGTGATAGGAGAAGAAGAAGTTTCAATACAGCAGTGTAAAAATAGGCCTGTTAAAAATACTACTAAGCAAAATGTGGGCAAAGTATCACAGTAAAAGTACTGGTTTGGTCCCACTAACTGACTGATGTCAGAAGCCATAAAAGTTTGAAATTTCTGGTTTCATCTTTAACTATGTGTTATAAATGTCGTGGAGTAGACAAACAAATATTTCCCTCTGAAATACGGTGCAGTGAAAGTAGCATCAAATGTAAAGACCCAAGTAAAATACAAGTACCTCAGAAATAAAAAATACTGAAGTTACTTTACACGTATGTATACTTGTCACTGGCAATTATACATCCAGACCAGAGTGAACGAGGTAAAACAACGACAGAACAAAAGCCGGCCTGCGGCGCAGACATGTACGCAACATAAACAGACATAATGAAGCATGCATCTAGACCTCCCCCCCCCCCCCCACACACACACACACACCTTCTGCTGCTTAACTCATCTCCAGTTCCCAGTTCAATGTTGGTGTCGGTGCATTGTCATGAGAGCAGTGAATATCTGCAGAATGACCGCTGCCTGGTGTCTTTGATGAGGTCAGACTGGCAGAAAAAAAAAAGAAATCCATCCAGACACAGCTGGAACATCTGTGTTTAACAACACCCTGTGGAGTGACGAAATTAGAGGAGAACTATACATGATTCCTTTTTACAGGACGTTTAAAGGGCAACTGCCATCATATACGACCCATATAGGCCATACTGTATGTACCGATTCACATGAGAAAATTATAGTTTATCTGTAGAGTAGTTCATAAATATATTGTTGAATCGAGCCGGAGATTAATATTTAGTGCAACGCTATAATTCATATTGGGTGTTATTCATCTAAGGAAAGCAGCTCAATCAGAATCCTTGCATACTGAGGACAGAGGAGAGGTAACACAACACAAATGCTGGAGGAGGACAAGAAGTTAATTTTCAGCTAGGGCATGAAACCAACCAAATAAACTAATCAAGCGTGTTTGTTTTGTAACCAGTCTTTAAAATACACACCACCCACATCAGACCGATAGGAACAGCTCCCCTCTTCACAATCATATCTGTACTACAGATACAGGAAATGTCGGCTGAGTATTAGTTTGTAATGACCCCAAAAGGGAAGGAAAACAAAAGAAGGAATTGCCTGCACTCTGCCTTTCTTACTGTGTGATGGACTTGCACATAAAAACAGAGCTGAGAGAGAAACTTAAAACAGGCTGGCTATTGCTACAGACTCGAGTGCACCTCCATCATGAAACCCTCAAACATAAATGGGTGCGAGCACGGGAAAAAGTGACACGCTGTGTTGGAAGCGAGGCTTTTGTCTTTCAAGAGAAATTCAGCTTCAAAGTGTTCTCACATATGCACTGAGGACACAGGGCATCTGTCTGAGCGTCTACTGTGTGTGTTGACACGCCGCTTCAAAGTGCAACTCAAATATGCATTGAAAACATTGGACATTCATCTGAACATCTCTCTGTTCTAACGTATATCAAAGAGTTGCTCGGCACCACGGGGCAATTCCTTCCATCCAGCTAATGGGATTTAAATAAAGAGATGGTGGGGAAGTTGCTTTCTGCCCAGTTTAACCATATAAATGATAGTCTACCGCTACCTTTTCTTACTCACGTCATCTTATTGTACGAGTTGTTTTCGTTGAACAATCGTGTACGAGATTCCAACAATAATATATTCGAGCAGTTTATTATTCGCCAAACCTTTGTCACCTCGATACAGTACGTACGAGAGCTGTTAATAGATAGAGCTGTTGCCTTCAGCACGCAGTTGTTTGA